>NC_038047.1:18940161-19115013 GCF_002211085.1 Panicum hallii | reverse complement strand
ACAACCCCCAGCTCGCAGCCTACCTCATTCATGTGAAGAGGCTGGAGAAGGACTTCGATGTGCTGGAACTGCAACATGTTCCAGGCGAAGGCAATTCAGCAGCTGATGCCCTCTCCGCGAGCGCATCGACTCAGGCACCCGTGCCTGAGGGCGTCTTCCAGAGACGTCTGCTGAAGCCTTCCGCCCAGCCTGCCGACCTGGACGAAGGGGGTCGGACTACCTCGAAGCTAGCGGTCCCGGCGGTGCTCCATCCGTGGAGCCCGCCAAGGGTCGTGTGCTCCCTTGAGGGTCCCGAAGACCTCAGGGAGCCATGCCCAGTTTCTCGGGAAGGTCCCGATGCATGGATCTCTAAGGTCCGGGACTACCTGAAAGATAATTACCTTCCTGAAGACCAAGCATCTGCTGAGCGCATTATCCGGATGGCTAAGCGGTACACAGTGGTAGAAGGGGATCTCTACCGCCGTGGCGCCAACAGCGTCCTCATGCGGTGCATCACCCAGGAAGAGGGCCGCGAGTTGCTTGCGGAGATCCATGAAGGCGAGTGCGGAAGTCATTCTTCATCCCACACGCTGGTTGGTAAAGCCTTCCGGCATGGCTTTTACTGGCCGACAGCACTCTAGGATGCAACTGAGTTGGTAAGGTCCTGCAAAGCGTGCCAGTTCCACGCAAAGCAGATACACACTCGAGCTCAGGCACTGCAGATGATTCCTCCCTCTTGGCCCTTTGCCGTATGGGGGTTGGATATCTTGGGACCTTTCCCTAGGGCCGTCGGCGGGTACCGGTACCTCTATGTCGCCATTGACAAATTCACCAAGTGGCCGGAGGCAACCCCAGTGGTCAATATCACCAAGGCGTCAGCAACTGCTTTCCTCAGATCAATTGTGTGCCGGTTCGGGGTCCCGAACCGGGTCATTACTGACAATGAGACTCAGTTCACGAGCCAATACTTTCAGGAGTACTGTGAGGACATGGGCATCCAGCTCTGTTTCGCCTCAGTGGCGCACCACAGGAGCAATGGCCAAGTTGAGCGGGCCAACGCTGAGATCCTCAGAGGGCTCAAGATCCGAACCTACTGCGATCTTGAGAAACATGGGACAAGGTGGATTGATGAGCTTCCGAGCGTGTTATGGGGGAACCGGACCACACCCAGCCGGGCAACAGGGGAACCCCTTTCTTCCTGGTCTACGGGGCCGAAGCGTGCCTTCCCCCGAAGATCACCATGGGCTCTCTACGAGTCCAGTCTTTTGATGAGGATTTTCAGGAACAGCAGCGTTGCCAAGACGTGGACCTCGTCGACGAGCGCAGATGGCGAGCAGCAGTCCGAAATGCACGGTACAACCAAGCGCTCCGGCGCTACCATCAACGGTTCGTGCATAGTAGGGAGCTCCGGGTCGGTGACCTAGTCCTAAGGCGAATCCTAAACCGAGAAGGCATGCACAAGATCTCCCCCAGCTGGGAGGGGCGCTTCAAGGTGACAAAGGTGTGCCGACCCGGATCTGTCCGTTTGGCTGCGGAGGATGGAATGCAACTACCCAATCCATGGAACATTGAGCACCTCCGTAAGTTCTATCCCTAGGACCTAGTTGAGAGGAATTTTTTCCTTTGTAATTGGTAGCATCACCGTGCGGACCAGGGTGGTGGAGGTCCGTCCTCGTAAACCCGGCCCCTGGCGTACATCGCACAACCCTTCTGTACCAATTCATTAAGGAAAAATTTACTTCTCAGTATGTCCTTAAAGTCCATGCGATTCTATCTTTCTTTGCTCCTTGTTACGCTAACCCCCCGCGTGTTTTTCGCGTCTATGTCGTGCCCAAGGCCCTTCTTAAGTTGCTACGCTACGTCTCTGCCCGGGACCTCTGTTTCACAGGAGAGAAGGAACCGGACCCCTGGGAACTGGCTTCAGGGAGATGTACTCGCCCTTTGCTGGGGTCCAGGGTTGTGTAGCCGCTTAGCCTGGTTCCGTACCCTAAGCCTACACGCCCTGCCCTCCTAGGGTGAGTACCGTTGTACCTCGAACCATGGACCCGGGGGCCGGGACCCCTTTTAGTCCCCGAACATAGGTCCTAGTGCTCTGACTCGCTACGCAACTTAGGAGGCCTTCGCTGGTCAGACCGGGAACCCGTGGGGATGTCTACTAAGCGTCGATCCTAAGTCATGTGCAGGACCTCGGTTCTATGGCAGGTAGTCCCGACCTATCGCGACTACCTCCCAGGGGGCCACGGGACCTCAGTGTGCTTGAGAACACTTTACAGATCGACGACCAGGAAAACAGCTAAGTTTTTCACAAAAAAGTAGACGCATGAAATACTTAAATGCATTACCGATAATATGCACAACATCACAAAGTTATCTTACAATAACAAAAGTCATATTACAAAAAGATACTAGCCCTATTGTTCCGGCGGTCCGGAGGCACCCCTACTCTCTGCAGGTTCGGGGCGGCGCCGGACGCGGGCTGCGACCATGTCCGCCGCCTCCTGGACCCCTTCTCGCGCGGCGGCCGCCGTCGTCCGGAGGGGTCCGACCAAGACTGGAGTCAGCTGGATGGCGGGGTCGTGGCTCCGAAAGCTGGTAAGGATGTACTCTGCCATCCCCCGAGCAACTGCTCGCCCCTCTGTCTCCAGGAGGTCTTGTATCCCGGCCTCCACGTCCCGCAGCCGCTCGGCGGTGGAGCCCAGCACCTGGAGGGCGGTGCCAAGTGGAGATGGAGCCTCCGTCACCTAGATAGGGTTAGCTCCAAGCGCTTCCAGCTGAGGGTTCACCGCACCGACCCACCTTGTCATTTGGTCGATGCTGGCACTCCGCTCCGCCAGGAGCCCCTCCACCTTGGCTTCCCTCTCTTGGAGGGCCGCCTCGCGCTCCCGGAGCCTCCGGGTCCCGGCTGCCAGCTCCTTCTCCACGGCCTCTTCCCGCCTCTGGAGCTCCTGGAGCCGGGCCACCTCCTCCGCTTCGCGGGCGGCGAGCCTTTCTTCCCTCTTTGCCGCGGCTGCCGCTAGCTCCGCCAGGGTGGCTTCCTCTGCCCTGGTCACCTCCACCAACTTCTTGGCCTGGTTGGCCAGCTCCAGGGCGGTCTTCTCCCTGTCCGCCGCCGCCTGCACCTTCTCCTCTGCCGTGATCTCCCGCTCGAGGGCTTGCGCCTCCCGCCGTGTGGCCGCCTTCTCCCGCTGGAACGCGGCCGCCTCCCGGTCGCGAGCCTGCTGCAGCTCCTCCTGCAAGAGCTCGCGTCCCAGCACGAGCTTGGCGCGCTCCTCAGCATAGCGGGCGGAGACGGTGTTGATGCGGTCGCCCAGGCGGACCTCCCAGTTGGAGAGCCGGTGGCGCTCTGCCTCCAGCTTCTCCCACTCCCGGTGCATGCCAGCCTCCAGCTCCTGCTGAGCTTGCTGGTATTTGGCCATGAGCCGGGGGAGAGGGATCTCCGCTGTGCTCGGGAGGAGGCGCCTTCCCAGTACCACCTCCGGTTCCTCCTCCTCCGCCGGTGGGGCGGTGCTGCTGGCAACTTCAGCGACCTTCGGTGCCACCGCCTCCGCGACCTCTGGTGCTGCCGCCTCGGGTGCCGCGATCTCCGCCGCCTTCGCTGCTTCTGGCGCTGCAACCTCCGCCGTGGCAACGGCCCCCTCAGCTGCTGACTCAGCTCGTGAGGGTCCGGCCTTGACGCCCGGTGCTGCTGCCGGCGCCTCCGTCGCTGCAGCGGGTTTGGCGGCCTCCTTCGGGGGGCGGCTCCGGGTCGTGGCGGAGTGGTGGCCTCCGGCTCTGGGCCCATGGGTCCGGAGGCTTCTGGAGCTGTCTCAGGCAGGGGTCCTGCTGGGGTCGGCGCCAAGGGTCCCGGCGCTGGCTGGGGCCGGGTCCCCCAATTGAAGCATCTAAAGATTGGGGCCTGCCGTATCACCGATATGGTTAAGGCCCAGAAGACAAGAGGGATAATAAAAACCCTGACAAGACTACTTACAGGAAGTCGTACCACTCTCATCTGTCCCGGGCCGCTGGGGGAACCTTCTTCCCTGCCGAGGACCCCCCGGACCTTTGGTGGGTGTCCCCGGCCATCGGTGCTTTTGGTGGCGGTGGTGGTGGCGTCGCCGGACGCCGTTCCGGTGATGGTGGCGGAGGAGTCTGCTGCCTCGGAGGGGGCCATCGCGTCTCCTCCGGTCTCCTCTCCGGTTGCTGGCGTTGTGGCGGGGATGGTGGAGCTCCGCTCTGCTCCTCCGCCCCCGCCGTCTTCTGGCGCTTGGGAGCTGGCTCCCCGACCAGGGAGCCGTCGCCTCGATGGAGCCTCCGGGACTTGCTCCCTTCGGCTTTGCTGCTCCGTGCGGGTGCCACCCCCGGAGCCTCGTCACTCCTTTGGGCCGGGGCAGCACCCGCATTGTCCTTGTGCCGGTGCTTTGGCACCGGCACCTTCTCTTTCCCTTTCCCGCCGGGGGCCGGACGTCCGGGTCTCGGCCCCCTGGGACCTTCGCTGGTACGTTGCTGGCGGTCCGGTGTGGCGCCAGGGATCTGGAGCCCGCGGTTGGGGTCGCCTCCCAGTTGCCAGACCGCCAGGCCGCCCTCGTCCAGGGTCGGCATCGACGCCAGGACTGATGACCGCAACGCCTGGTCCTCGCACAGGGCCTTGACCCCGCTCGGGAGGACCAGGGATTCTGGGCTGAACGCCTCGCCGGTCATCACCCGGAGCGCCGCCTCCAGCTCCGTCCTGGTGAAGTCGCCGCCTGGCCCGCGCGCGATTCTGCAGCAGTCATTTAGCCCTGTGTACATATAGGCCATCCGGGACCGCTGCTGCAGGGGAGCGATTCGCCGCTTCAGGAAGTCGCCCAGTACCATCATGGACGTAAGGCCGCTCCTCGCCAGCTTCTTGATCCGGATCAGCACCGGGTCAAGCTCCGCTGGTATCGTCGGCCTGGCCTTCCAGGTGCTCCGGTCACTCTGGGGACCCTCTGTTGGCAGCTCCAGGCGGTCGTGGGGGTCGGCCACCGCGATGACCCAGCCTTCGCGCCAATCCTCCCACTTGGAGCTGGAGAAGGCGCCAATGTAGGCGCTCGCCATCCCGTGCCAGAGCTGGAAGTAATAAGCGCCGATCTCGCTGCGCTTAGCCTTCCCGGTTCCGACCAGGGCGTAGAAGTGTTTGAAGATAGTGGTGCAGGGGCGCACCCCCACGAACATCTCCATGAAATGGGCGAAGACCGCCACGAGGAGGATGGAGTGGGGGGTGAGGTGATGAAGCTGAAGGCCGAACTCCTCCAGGAGCAGGAGGAAGAAGGAGGAGATCGGAGGAACCAACCCGCACATAATGTACGAGTTGAAGAGAATAAACTCCCCCGCGGCAAGGTTGCGGAGGGGAATTTTGCCGGCCCTAATCTTCCCGGCTTGCGCCGGCGCGGACCATCCCAGAAGGCGCCACACCGAGTCCAACTGAGCCTGGCTCTGGAAGCGGCGCGGGAAAGGAAGCGAAGATATGGCGATGGAGGTGAGATCGCCAGGGATGGATTGCAAAGGAGCAGGGAAGAGAAGGAAGCCGAGCGCAAGGAAGTTGAACACGAGAAAGGATGCGGAGACGAAGGGGCGCTGCGGCGTCTGTTGTTGGCAAGAGCGAAAAGGTAGCCGTTTCCTTCGGCGCCTACCTTTTATGCAAAAGGCTGTTGCCTTCTCGCGCTCCGCAGTGACCGAGGAGAAGTCGAACGGTTGCCTGCACCAGGCCCCCTCCTCTCACACACCATGACCGGCGGGCCCAGGCCCACCAGTCATGGGCATGGCCGCTGGAGGATGGGGGGAAAGGCGGAATCCGAACCGCCCAAGCCGAGGGACGGGCTCGGATAAGACAAGAATCTGAACCGCCTGACGCGCATGGCGCGGGCGGGGGACGGGCCCCTCGGGGATCCCGCTTTGGAGGAAAGGACATCCATGCCCTTTCTTGGCGGGAACAAGCTGTCCACCCGGCGCGATGCTGGGATCTGGCCCCACCTACGGGTTCGTCCCTCTCCCGAGGTGGGCCCGGGGGCCTCTGTCGGTACATACAGATAGGGGTACCTCCTGCTAGGGTGTCCAGGCCCTTAGCGTCTCGCAATTCGTAATCTCCCCCTTTGCCTTCTGGGGGACGTGGCATACGGCCCGGGCCTGACAGCTGGGACCGTGGTCTCCGGACCCTCCCCGTGCTATTCCGGGACCGGGGCCCCCACGTCCCCAGGAAGGCTGGAGAGCTCTCGGGTAGCCCCCGCGGACCCGGTCTCCCCAGGGAGGTCCGGGGCCACCACGTGTGATGGCCGGACCATCACAGGCCAGACCGCTCCGACCGGCCTCGGGGGCCCAGACCCCCTCCCCCCGGGAAGGGGTCCGGTGCCGCCACGTGCCGTCCTGCGGAGGGAGCAGGGCTGGCCCTGCCACGTGCCTGCGGCTGGAAGCCCTTCGCGGGTCTCCAGCCCACCTACCAGCATTTAATGCGGTAGCTGGGCCGTGCGCGCCCAAGTCAAAAAGAGCGGCCTGCCACTGACACACGGGGCAGGTAGGCTGACACCACGGTAAGCCTGCTTGATCTGAAGGCGGCGCGTCGTATCACCGTGCATAGTGCGCGGACTGTGTACAGTCCCATCACGGCGCTGCGCGCGTGATGATGGCCTGTAATAGGCAAGCCAAGGCGTGCGCTGTAACAGTGCGCACGCAACGGGTCAGCACTGTTTCACCGCCTGACAGGAGGTTCCATCCCAACAGTGACAGCACGGCTTCACTGTTGGGCCACGCTGACACCGGACACTGTGCAAGACAAGGCTGTACACGGCCATATCCTGGCTGTAGATACGCACATCAACTTCCCGATTGAGAGGACTATGGAGAAGAGCTCGAGGAGATAACCTCCATATCTCTCGTAGAACAGGCTCCTATTGGCCGGGCCCACCTGTCGGGGCCCGGCTCAATGTAAGCACTCCCCTTGGACTATAAAAGGGAGAGGGCACTCGTTAGAAGACACCGTCAGACACATGAGCACAAGTCCAAGCTAAGTTCCATCCAGGGCTTACATAGTCAATACAACACCAAAGTGGACATAGGGTATTACGCTCCGGCAGCCCGAACCACTCTAAATCCTTGCGTCCTTCCTGTGTTCATCCGTTCACCGATCAAGCGCTCCTAAGTCTCCTCCAAACCCATCCTTAACTAGGATTAGGCGGGTGCCTTCCGCCACCCGGCTGGAGATATCCTTCGACAAGCACTTTGACATCTTCATACTATCCATTCATATCCTTCTTAATAGTATGGTGTTTTCGATACTCAAATTCAAAATAGAAATTAATAAAAGATCTTCTTTTAAGCTCAAACACCGTCTTTTGAAGAAATTTGCATCTTTTCTTGCTCCTTTTCCATTTCATCGAATCTTAACCTGTTCATAACTCGTTAAACATATTGGCTCCTTAATTATGCATATCATCAACACCAAACCCACTTAGGAGGACAAATGCACTTTCATCCGGACGCGGTCGAGCAGGGCCTCGAGGGCGGCTGGACACGGCCGTCCACAAGGGTGAGGGCGGTGCAGGAGGAGGTGGTGCAGCGGCGGCGGCTTGGGGCCCCGGGTTTATGGTGGCGGCTGGATCCGGCGTTCCTAGGGCAGGGGGCGGCGCCCATGGTGATCGGGCAAGCGCCTTGTGGGCTGTTGGCGGCGAAGTCGGCATCCATGTTGGCAGGTGCCAGAGCTGGCGTTGTTGGTCTTTGATAGCCTCAGCGTACGACGGTGTTATGCGTGCGGCTCTATGTGTTGCTCGATCGGAGGGATTGTGACACCCTAGGTGTCAAATAGGTTGAACCTTTTGAAATAATATGTGGTATGTATGAAATTGTGTGGAAACCTAGCAAAATTTTGAAAATAAGGGTATTTGTGTAAATTTATGAAAATACAAACCCTTTTATGTAATTAAGTTGGAGTATAAAGTAACTTTTCAAATATTACCAAGGGTCAAAGTGAAAAAGTTGAATGTCATCATGACCAGCATTAAATGCTTGCAAATAAGCCCCCAAAGTTGAAAAATTTGCTTTAGTAGGACAAAACTTATGTAAAGTTTAAGTTGAGTGCAAAATAGTAAAATAAAACAATGTGCTTTAGGTTTCTGAACTTGAGCCCTAAAGCAAAGTTATAGTTTTTGAAAAGTTCTACAACTTTCATTTTGACCATTTTCTCATTTGAGCTCTGGATCAGTGGGGAATTTCTGTTTACAGTGCAGTCCCTGAAGTTTCTGCAATTTCCATTTAAGTCCCTCGGACCTCTGTCTCTCTTCTTCCTCCTCTGGCGTCTCCTCTGCTCCTCTGTTCCTCTGCTGCTGCGCCACCGCCCGCCATTTCCGGCCGTCTCTCGCCACCTCCTGCCATGATCCACCCCCACGCGTCAATCTCCAACCCGACCGCCGCTCTAGCTCTCCCCTTTTGGCTTCTCGCGCGCTTGCCACGCCTCATTCCTCCCCTGCCCGAGCTCCCGCCGAGCGACAGCTCGCCGTCGCTGTGGCATTGTCGGCGCACACCCCCTCGCCCTCTCTTCTCTGGTTCAAGAGCAGCACTGACTCCTACTCTCCCCATTCCATTTCCATTCTGCTTCCCAATTGCCCAGAACCCCGAGCACCACCGCCGCCATCCCCTCCAACTCCGGCGCCCCTTCGGTCCGCCGTGGACAGCTCGCTCTAAACCTCCCCGCACCACCACAACCACCTAGAAAGTCTTCCCTTGCTCCACTGAAGCTCGCCAGCCACTCCCCGTGGCCGGACCTCCACCGGAGCTACCTCGCCGCCGTTCACCTTTCGCCGGTAAGCTCCTGCCGCCGTCGAGCTTATACCTCCGCTCCTCCTCCGCCCAATTCAACTGCTCCAATAGCTTCCTCTCATCCTCCTGCAGCTGTTGAGCCCCAGCTTTGCCTCCTTCCTCACCGGGAACCTCCTCGCCGACGAGTGCCCTTCCGCCGCCGCCTCGGCCACCATGGGAAAGCCCCCCTCCGGTCGTCTCCTCTCCCTTCCAAGACCCCCAGCAGGTGTGCCTTGGCCTACTGGTGCTCGCTAACTAGTTCTCCTCCGACCCTTCGCCGTTCCCTCACCGGATTTTGGCCGGCATGCCCTCGGCCCTTCTTCCCCGACGAGCCAGGGGTATATTTGCAAGGATTTCAAAACTGTTAGGGGTGTCCCTGCAAGATTCCAGCCCCCCCCTCTATTTCAAAAGCAGTGAACTTCAAAAATTCATAGAAAATCATAGAAAATTTAGAAAAATACCAAACCAGTTTTTTTTGGAATCCTTGAGTTAAATTCGACTACTTTTGTATAGTACACTTGAGCTATATGTGTATATTTTCTGTTGTAGATTAAATACTAGTAAATAAGTGTTTTATTTATATCTCATGTTGTAGGCATGTGTCATAGCTGAAATTTGGAACTTAGACTGTATGTGCTATGTATAGTTCTGTGTAAAAAGTTCGGGTACTTTACTGTTTATTTGCTTAGATTTCGAGTACTTTTTGTTATAGGTTGATAAAAGTTATGTAATTTAATTCCAAGTATATTCCTTCATGTTTAGGGCTGAGAAATTTATCTTAGCTTTGTTACTACAGGAGTAATCTAAGATAAAAATTTGAAAGTCAGAGGCCTAATATAACCTCAGCCATGAATTTAAGTTTAGATTCAAAGAAAAATTCAAAAACCATAGCTCTAGTCCATGAAAAATTATGAAAATAAATGAAAGCTTTGTTCTTGAGTAGTATAGCATAACCACAAGTTATCAACCTAGGATCATGTGTAGAACCCCTAAGTTAAATAGAGCTTTTAAGTGGTATTTATGTGTCTTTTTAAAATAATCAACCAAACTAGTTAAGGTAGCTATATAAATGTTTAGGGTAGCTAACCATGTTGCTTAATGTAGATAAATAGTTTCAATAATACTCGATAAATGACTGCCCAGTAAGGGAGTTTGTGTTGTTTGCTGGTGTGTAATGTTGAATGTATTGGATTGCAACTTTATCATGAAGTAGAATATAGATTTATGCATTTCCTAAGCTGCATCCTTTTGATTACATATAGACTCGACGCTTCTCGCTAACGGTGACTATCAGATCTTTCCCGAGCCTGAAGTGGACATCTCTGAAGCCGCCGGGAACATCACAGAGGAATTAACTGAAGTTCCGAACCCGAGTTCGGAAGGATTTATTAATATACCTGACCCCAGCCCCGCCAGTGAAGGCAAGCCCCGGACATATCCCATTATTTTTTTTACACTGCAACTTATGCCTATCTATCTATATTTATGCATTAAGTCTAGGAATTGTAATGAAACCCTAGATGCATAATTCTAGGAACTAATGTACTGAACATTAGAACCTGAGTCCGACTAGTGCTATGCTAATAAGATCGGTAGAAGTCGAGTGATTTCCTGTGACTCGCGCGATATAGGAATTGATTATCTTCATTCCTGCAATCACTATAAGGATGACGGACGGGGTTATGTGTAAATTTCATGGAAGGAAGTAATACCCGTCTGTGTTGATGAATTTGGATAAGGTCGCAGTGTGTGGTAGTGGCAGTTAAGCGTTTGAAAGTACTAGCCACATGCCGCGAAATATGGTAAGCAGTAAGCCTAGTAACCAATCGGCCCGGCAAGTGGACTCGTCTCCCACCACTCGGCTTTTATTTTATGTTTACACGCACCGACTGTGAGAGTACGTTCTGCAGAGCAGACAGGAATACGGTCATGTAGTCACACGACAGACGTATGTCCTGCACATTGGATGTGCGTATGGTCCAGCAGCCGCTTGTGGTGGTATTGTTCCACGACCCGGAATGAAAGGCAAACGGTTGCTTCGGAACGGCCTGTTGGTGTTCCAAGCGTGTGAGTTAGGTTTACCTTGCAAGGGTTGAAATTCGATTCAGAATCGTCCGTTTCTCACGAAGATTGAGACTGCTTAACTCTTTTGCCACATAGAGTAACAAGAGCAATGTTGATAATGAGTAATACTGATGTATGATTTGAAAGACTCTACCTTGCTTGAGTAGTTATAAGTGCTTATCTAGAATGGTTAAAAGAATTAGAATCTGAAAGCTAAAATATGAATTAAGGACCTACTCTTTGACGCTTTTCAGCAAAACCCAACCCAGAACCTTTTGCAAAGCTTGCATGGTCTAGTTATGGGCTAAGTATACCCAACCCCGGGTAAGCCTTGCTGAGTATTAGAATACTCAGCCTTGCTAGTTATATGTTTTTCAGGTCCTGTCTCTGAAGACCCTACTATTCCAATGCCGTGGCCCTATGCATTGCCTGATGGTTGGTCCGTGGAGTGGGACCCGTCCCCGGCTAACACCGACCCTAACGAGTAATGTCATGCTCGGGCTTAGCATGATGTTAATACTGGTGACGTGTATAATTATCGTACTTTAAATTCTGCTGTTAAGAACTCGATTGTTTTAATCGTTTGTAATAACCTTTTAACACTCTAGTACTTATGTTACTCTGCAAACTCTTGTAATATAAGTATCTGTGATATAAAATGTGATGGTGATTATATCTCTGGACTCACCTTCGTGTGAGGTAACCTTATTTGATCCTGTAACAGTGGTTTATCGGGACGCTACTCGATAGGCTAAGGGATTATACCGTTTGAAGTATGTTAGAGCTCTCTGAAATGAACACTCGTACTTGAGCCGGTATAATTCAGGTTGGTTCTGCCACATCTGGTATCAGAGCTATAAGGTTACTCTGGAGATACATTTTACCTTAAAAACATTTTTAGTATAAAAGTTTGACCAGCAAAATGTTTGGCAAAATTACGTTGGATTCGTTAAGGATTGTGCTTAGTACGTAAAACCCTAGGGTAATGTAATGTTAATATGGGAATTATAGATGGCTATAGTATATGTATATAACTCTAACTTCCAGCACTACATTTCTCTTAGACTTAAATTTATGCACAATCCAACTTTAATTTCTGTAACGACATCTTCGATGGTGAGGTAAGAAGGTAAGGATCCTCAGCTAACTGGGGAGTTAGCCTTCCCGTCGGTGATGCGAACCGAACGCTGTTTCTCAAGCAGTGGCCTACTTGAGATGCTGCCAATATATCAACTTAGGTTGATGATATTGGGAGTATATGGTCAGTAACAGGGTATAGCAATACCCCCGCATTTTGCGGTATTCCGTGAATACGTTGTTTGGATAACGTATGTTAACGTCGTCTGTACGGCGGTAATTGTACAGATGATGTTTCTATAGTGAACAGTAATGTTTGGAGACGCTTTCATGAGTGCTGGCATGAAAGGTTTGTATATTCCTTGTGGTTTCTGCAGGTACACTAACCACGATTAAATAGGTTAAGACGAATAGGGATATCCGACTAGCTATTATAGGGAGAGACGAATATATTGTGCCACCGGAGTTAATCGCATAAGTCCAAGTATATTGGCAGTTGTTTTGAATGTGAGGACGCATAGCACGTGCATCCATATTCCTTGATTTGAATGAATGAGTGACATGGCTTGATGATTTAAAGATATCTAGAGTGTGTTAATATTTAGTATAATCTTGAAATGATTAGTTTTTGGACAGCTTTAAGGTTAATGTTTCTACCTTTATTGTTTTATTCCCAAGATCTAGAACTATCTTTCGATCTTTAGATTCTGCTGTTATCAAGGTAGGTCATCTTGTTTTCTTTACCCTGTGAGGATAGCTGTATTCCAATCAATCTATCAAGCTAACTCACATTTTTCCGCAGTCTTCTCAAGGAGTATGGTTGAAAACTTGTAATCTCACCATTTGAATCCTTGTTTCAGATGGCTGAGCTTCCCAGGTTCTTTTGGGATTCCGCAGGACACGCTCATACCAATGCCTTGCATTGGGAGGGTTTTCCTCGTCTTTTATGGGAATCTCTCAAGGTGTTTGGCTACACTGAGCCTCCACCCTATGATGGAGTAGAGTATGATGAAGAAGGTGTTCCTCGTTGTCGGGTGAAAATGACTATTCCTCCGCATCCTACCTTATCTCTGTGGTCACCTATTGAAGTAAATGTGGTTGGTCATCGCCTTGCCGATACTTTTGAAGCAGCAGCTATAGAAGCTATTCAGATCTTTTGTGATCAACATCCTGAGGAAGTTTCAGGATATCCTATCGGCTTGTTTCCTGCAATGGATGCTCGTGACCCAGAATGGACTTTCAGAGTGACATACTGTGACCATTTATTGGGAACTTTGGCTGGAGAGACTCTACGCACTGCCGTTTGATTCATGAGTGCACAGTATCGTTATCAGACACTTCAGCAGCATGGTATCTATCGCCTGACCAACATAGCCCAAAGGTATCGCAATCAAGTTGACCGGCAGAATACGCAGATTGAGGCACTCCAAGCTGCTGTTACGGCCAAAGAAGAAACTATCACTCAGCGGGAAGAAACTATACAACATCGAGAAGAACAGATTGTGGAGAGTGATGCCCTCATTACTCAGCGTGACACTGTGATTGACTTCCTCCAAGAGCAAGTTCATGAGCTTAACCTTAATCTGGGCCAAGCTATTGACCACATCAACATGCTTCATGAGCAACCAGCGCAACCGGTTGCCAATGAACCGGAAGATGATGAAGAAGAAGACCCTAAAGAAGTCGAAGGAGTCTCTGAGATCGACTCCGAGCATGGAGACCCCGTTCTTAGTCCTTATCATTCTTCCTCCGGTAGTCAGTCATCCGTGGGCAACCTCGATGACTTCTAGTCTCGTTTGAGTTGATAGCACCCTAGATATAGATAGTGTGATATAGTGTGACATAGGAGTGAGTAGTTAGATGACGTGCGAGCCACTTGTTGTAGATTATGTGGCAAATCTATGTATGGTTTGGTTTGGAACAATGTGATGTAATCTGGAATAAGTTTCAGTTGGTTATGTACATTTGGGTTGCTGTTTGGATAGCGGAGTTAACACCTGAGATTTGGAGTTATTATTATGCACTGTGATATGATGATATAGTATGCTTTCTGAAATTAGAAGTAAGTATTGGTGAATGCTCATGGATAACTTCTATATTTCAGATGGTTGGTGCTACACGTGGAACCCCGGAGGGATTCAGACAGGAACAAGCTAGTGGTTCACAACAACCACCTCCGCCACCACCAAATCTAGCGGAAGTAATGGCCCGTCAGACTGAACTCCTAAACATGTTAGTGCAGGCCCAGCAACATCAGTTCCGTTCTCCTCAACGTGGACGTGAGGAGCATCCATCAGCTGGATATCAGGATTTCTTCAGTACACAGCCCCCACTCTTTCATAAGACGGAAGAACCTCTTGATGCAGATGCATGGCTCCGTACCATCGAGTCCAAATTTGCATTACTTTCCGTCCCATGCTCCGAAGCAAACAAGACTCTCTTCGCAGCCCAGCAGCTTCGTGGTAATGCTCGCATTTGGTGGGACAATTACTATGCAATGCAACCAGATGGACATGTTGTCAATTGGTAAGAATTTAAGGCAGCTTTCAGAGCGCATCATATCCCGGAAGGGCTCATTGAGCGGAAGCTCAATGAATTTTTGGCACTGACTCAAGGGAACCGCACAGTACTTCAATACGCACAGGCTTTCAATCATCTGTGCCAGTACGCAGGCTATCATGCTGACACGGATATTAAGAAGAGAGATCGTTTCCGTCGTGGATTGAACACAAAGCTAAAGGAGCGCTTGAATTTGGTCAAGGCTAACAATTTCAATGAGCTGGTCAATATGGCCATTACCCAAGAGGACTGTATCTCAGCACATCGTGCTGAGAAGAAGCAGAAAGTATCCACTGGACCCTCGAATGCACAACCCTCGAGGTATCGATTAGTTCAAAACCCAACTTCCCGAGCTCCACCCAGAAATGCTCCCGCAGGCAGATGGGTAGCTAGGCCTCCTCAACCACCCCGATATAACAGGCCACCAGTGCCTCAATACCAGCAGCAGCAACGACCAGTTGGTCCAAGGCCGAACCCTCCGCAGTCTAATCAAGGGAATAACATCAATCGATGTTTCAACTGCGGTAGTCCGGCACATTTTGTTAAAGACTGCCCTCAACCCAAGAGGACATTTCCTGGACAGGCTTCCAACTCCAACTCCAAGAATAAAGGCAAGAAGCAAGTGATGCAGGTCCGTCAAGGAAGGGTGAATTTCACCACTTTATCGGAACTCCCGGAAGGTGCACCAGTAATGACGGGTACATTCATTCTACACCATCACCCTGCTATTATACTTTTTGATTCTGGTGCAACCCATAGTTTTATCAGTACAAGATTTGGGACCAAAATAGGATTGGATTTTTACCCCACAAGTGAAACCTATATGATAACAACCCCAGGGGGTAGAATGGCATCAAGTCAAATTTGTAGAGGTGTACCAATTCAGTTGGGTAGCACTCTAATAAGAACGGACTTAATTTCATTAAATCTAGAAGGGATGGATATTCTCCTAGGCATGGATTGGATGACCCGACATCGGGTATCTTTAGATAACTTTTCTCGAGAGGTGGAAATAAATTCTCCAGAATATGGACATACCCTCCTTTATCTTCCATCACCGGAATATAGCAAATTTTGTGTGTATAATACAACAGGAATCAAGTTAGAGGATATTCTTGTTGTATGCGAATATCCAGATGTTTTTCCAGATGAGTTGCCAGGAATGCCCCCGGATAGAGAAGTTGAGTTTGTTATAGAACTACAACCTGGCACCGCCCCCATTTCTAAGAGACCTTATCGGATGCCACCCAATGAATTGGCAGAGTTAAAACTACAACTTCAGGAACTTCTTGATAAGGGTTATATCCGCCCAAGTGCTTCACCTTGGGGATGCCCTGCCTTGTTCGTCAAGAAGAAGGATAATAGTCTTAGACTATGTGTTGACTATCGTCCCCTCAATGCGGCTACTATCAAGAATAAGTACCCTCTTCCCCGCATTGATATCCTATTTGACCAGTTAGCCGGAGCCAAGATATTCTCTAAAATTGACCTTCGCTCCGGATATCATCAGATAAAAATTAGACCAAGTGATATTCCGAAAACAGTTTTCTCCACCAGATATGGACTCTATGAATATCTGGTTATGTCGTTTGGTCTTACCAATGCACCAGCATATTTCATGTATCTCATGAACTCTGTCTTTATGCCGGAACTTGACAAATTCGTCGTGGTATTTATCGACGACATTTTGATCTATTCCAAAACTCTTGAAGATCATGCTAAACATCTTCATGTTGTTCTTCAACGATTGCGAGATCATCATCTGTATGCCAAATTCTCTAAATGTGAATTTTGGCTTGACACCGTCAAATTCTTGGGTCATACTATCTCTAAGGACGGTATATCTGTCGATCCAAGTAAAGTTCAAGAAGTGATGGACTGGAAACCCCCTACTTCGGTCCATCAGATCCGTAGTGTCGGTGTTTAACCGGCTGCCCACCACGGGGTATACCCAAGGTGGTAAGTTTTGGGTGAGGGGACGCCGAGATCAGGAACTCGAAGGTGCAAGGAACACAAGACTTAGACAGGTTCGGGCCACACGGAGCGTAACGCCCTACGTCCTGTATGGTTTGTATTGCCTTCTGTATTGAATGACCTAATGATCTTCTCTTTTTAGGGGGGTCCCTGACCTCCCTTATATATCCGAGAGGCCAGGGTTACAAAGATGCTAACCAACCCCCTCCGAGGGATCACACCCAAACTGATCTCGAGTAGATCCTCTCTGTGTTGGTTAGCTCTATCTCCTATTTAAACGGGATAAACAAGAGATAAACAAAACAAATAAGAGACAAGACGGGCTTAATCTCTTAAACTTCGTAACGTGCCCAGCCCGGTGGCCCCGGGTCTGACAAGCCCCCGAGCTCTTCGTAGCTGAGCACTGCAGGCTTATCGAGTACTTTCGAAGCAGTCTTCGACTTCTTTCTGACGATTCGTCCTGAAGTCCTTCTTCGAGTACTTGCTTGGCTGCATCGAAGCTATGAGGTGCTCATGCCCCGAATTTTATTTCTGATATGGCGTGCGATTGCAAAATCGCACTCCATATGGAGTAGCCCCCGAGCCTTAGGTTGAATCGGAGAATCAGGCTGGGGACCCCGCTTGTCAGTAGTCTTCCTTACCCTTCAAAGAAATTTGAAAAATAAGTAGTCGATGCCACGTATCCCGCAGCCCCCGAGCCTTGAATCCAAATCCCACAAAGTTTGGAGATAAGGGTCCAAAAATCGTGGCATACAGGCTAAACAATGACACGTTAATGAGGAAAACAAAGGGACGGTACAAATGATGTAACTAGACCAAAGATTCGAAAAACCCCTTTTTCCGGGCTTATTAGCCCTGAAAAAATGATTAATCAAATATGCCATCTAATCAAATCACCAAATGACCCCTCATCTTCGGATTAGTCCATGAAATGGCGCTTGACCTTCAGAACAGTAATTTTCCCCCACTCCACTGGTTATTTAACCCCGCGATAACTGGAGGGAAAAACCACGCTTTCAATCTGCATTCCATCGAGAACCACCAAATTCCCCAATCCAAACCACGCGCCGCCGCCTTCCCCCAAGAAGAGCTCCCACCCCGACCTCCCCGCCCCTCTCCCCGCAGCCCCCGAGCATCTCGTGGCCGGCGCATCGGAGATGACGTCCAAGAAGTCGGAGATCGAGGGAGTGAAGAAGGATGCGGAACCAACAACCGCGGAGTGGACACACAGTAAGTGCTCCCTCAACAATCTGAAAAAACTTGTTTCCGAGGGGTTGCTGCAAGAGAAAAATCTCGTCAACTGGCGCCCCTCTTTCCGTGAACCGTTCCCCATGGAGAATGTCGACGAAATCGTCACATTCTACCATTTTGCCGAACGGGGATTGGCCCTCCCCACTTGTTCTTTCTTCCGCGGCCTTCTTTACTACTACGGGCTTGAGCTCCATCACCTCAACCCGAATTTCATCTGCCACATCTCCATTTTCATCCACTTTTGTGAAGCATTTCTCGGAATTGAGCCCCACTGGGATCTATTCCGCTTCCTTTTCCGCTTGAAACCCCAACCGACCACGAAAAAACTCGCTGTGGTAGGGGGCGCCGGCATCCAACTGCGACAGCAGGCCGGCGAAAAATACCTTGCATATAAATTCCCCTCCAACCTTCCTGGGTGGAAATCCCTCTGGTTCTACATCGAGAATCATGCGCCCCCCTGCCGACGAAGTCGAGCAAACCGCCCGTGGTGAGGGGGGAATGGAACCTTGAACCCTCCGGTATGGAAATGATCCAAGTCAAGGAGCTGCTGGAGGCCATCGACGCACTGAAGAAGGAGGGGGTGACCGGCGCCTCCGTCATGTTCTCCTTTTACAAGCGCCGCGTCCAACCCATCCAACAGAGATGTTGCCTGGGCTTCGAGTACACCGGCCCTGCTGACCCTTCTCGCATGTGCACAGAAGAGGTGCCAGATGAAGTCGCGCTCCAGCGGGTTCAGCGGGTGCTGCTGGACGTGAACACCGTGCCGTACGTGCCCACCCTGTACTCCGCGCAACATCCGCCCCCGCCGGTAAGTGCTCGACTTCTTGTTGCCGAAGAAATCGACTACTGCGCCGATACTGAACTGAGGGACTTTCCGCAGGGACACTCGGAACTGTACTGCAGCTACCCGCCGCAGCCGGACCTCCCCCGAGCGTATCACCTCCTTCCTTCTGCAGTTACGGCGGCCAAGAGAGCTCGCCTTGCTGCGATCCAGAGCCGCAACGATGCCCCCGAACGCGGGGTCTCGCTAGCGGGGGAAGAAGCCGAGGGAGGCCCGCGCCCTGTTGCCGCCGTTGCCACCAAGGCGGCTCGCCATGCTGCAGTTCAAGGCAGCAGCGAGTCCACCGGGTGCGTGGGCTCGCAGGCGAGTGAAGGGACCGTGGAGGAACCGCACGGGGACAACTCCTCCGATCAGAGCGTGGAGTTGACCGACGCTCTGCCACCGGTGCCGAAGGGCCAGCGCCAGGTGCGCAAACGCAAGGCTCAAGAAGTCGAGTCCTCCAGGTACGGAATTACTGTGTTGGCCAATTCCAAAGTTTCCATGGTGCTGAGAACTGATAGCGTCCCCTTGCAGCCTCCCTGCTCCGCCGCCCGGGACGGAGCCCGAAGGGGTGGAGGCGGGCCCTTCTGCCGCCACGACGGTGACCATCACCGTGTCGGGGACCCCTCCATCGGCCGATCAGACCCCTCCGTCCGCGGCGGGCGTCCCCCGTCGGGCCTGGCGGGTGAAGAAGGCTGCCAAGAAGAAGTCGACACTGTGAGTTTTGCTTCGATCGCTTGAAAAGCTTGGCCGCGCCTGCGTGAATAACCATGTTGTCGATGTCGCCAGGGCTGCAAGTGCGGTGCGACTCCAGCTGGAACCGGGCAGGGCTGCGGCGCCTGCCTCAGCTGCAGCAGCCCCCGAGCCCTCGGCGCCTGGGGGACCTGTACTCGCAGAGGCGGCCCCTGAAGCGGATGCGGGGCTCCCCGACTTGCCGCCTCCCGAGTCCCAACAAGGGGGAGCCGGGCCCGGTGGCGATGAACAAGTCGTGGCCCCGGAAGCGGATGCGGGGCTCCCCGACTCGCCGCCTCCTGGGTCCAGGCAAGAGGGAGCCGGGCCCAGTGGCGGGAACAAGTCGTGGCCCCTGGTGCCGCTCCTACCGGTGGTACAGGTACGCGCTTACCCGCCCGCGGCTTGATGCCAGGGTCCGAGGGCAATATGGTGACTACTTCGTATGCTTGCAGGTGTCCAGCCGCCGCCGTCCGGGGATGCCGCCGGGCCCTCGGAGAGTCCCCGTGAGGTGCTGAGGACCGGGCCAGGGTACCAGAACATCATCACCACCGACCTGGTGGATGATCTTCTGCAAACGGCCGAGAACCTGGAGACCTTCAAGAGCACCTTCAAGGAGTTATACAACTTCTCCATGGTAGTACTCGCGTAAAGTTCCGGGTGTGTGCATTGGTGAGTTGTTTAGTACTCATTCTCCTCCTTTGGCGCAGCATGTGATTACCAAATCCCAGAAGAAGTCGGAGAAACTCCGCGCGGTTGTGAGCGACGCGCGGGAGTTAGGTGCCCTGCACAAGCGCATCTCCGAGGAGAAGACGAAGAACTGCTATCTGCAGCGCGAGCTGGACATGCTGAAGCAGGAAAGGACTCGAGAGACCTGGCTGCTCAAGAATGACCTGAAGAACCTTGAAGCGGCCAACTCCGAGCTCCACCAACGGGTCAAGGAGCAGCAAGCAGAGTACCAGGAGCAGCTCAAGGCGGAAAAGAAGGCGCACCAAGGTAGGCCCCCGCTTCCCTCGAGTACTTTTCCTTAGTGATTTCACTTGCTTGCTGAAACATCTTCACCACAGAGCTTAGGAAAGTAATAAAACACAAAGAGGAGCTGCTTACTGACGTGAAGAATATGCTGTATCGTCGTACAGATGAAGTCGAAAGGCTGCAGAAGGTGATCGACGACACTGAATGGCAGTTCGTCGACTGCCTTCAGCAAGTCAAAGCGCTGGGCGAGAGGGACGAGCAGCGGCGCAAGGAGCTGGAGGACCTCCAGGGAGCCGCCCAGGAACTGGTGGACATGGTGGACCCGCCCGAAGAAGGTGAGGCCGGCCCGCGGCCCCTGCTGGGACGGCTCCGTGAAGCCCCGAAAAAGATGCTCAAGTTCTTATCCGAAGCTCCGGTCGCTTGCGTAAGCAACGCCCTTGCGTACGTCAAGTCCTTCGTGCCGACCGCGCAGCTGAGCATCTTCGCGCAAGGGATGGCGGCGGACTGCTCGGACGAGCGGTTCGAGGAGTACCTGCAAGAGGCCCAACCTGTAGCAGAACAGATTGTACACAATGTACTGCAGGATTAGGGTGTATGAGACACTTAATCATTCTCTTATGTAAATGCTTCCCTTGACATCTCTACGTATTTGCATGTCTTAGCTGAATTGGGATCCAGGCTTACGAGACTCAAGTAGAGACGCGTCCTTGGGTGCAACAACCCGAAGGGCAGCTAGAATTCGTCTAACAGAGTAGCCACAACTCGATCGAGCGGGTCTAGACCTGTTAGGGAAGAACGCGAGCATCGTCGCGGGGGTGCCGTGCGTAGGGCGAAAAGTTAGGACTAGCTCGAGTGCGGTGACTCTGATTGTAGTCGAAAACGCTCGTGCTTATGAGCGTGCTCCGTAAGCTGGGTGAGACCCGGGCGGACGGATCGAGCTTGTTAGGAGCAGGTGCGGTCGTTGCCGCGTTTTGGCCATTCTTTTGGCAAAAACATGACTGTTCTGAGTGCAGCCACTCATGATGTAGTCGAGGTGGCTCTTTATGCGAGCCTTTCCAACGCGCTGTTTTTTAGCCAGTCGAGCGGATCAACTGAGTTGGACAAGGTGCGACTTCAGTCGCGTGCGACCACCTAAGGTCGTGGCGGAACACGATATATCGAGGAGTTTTAGCCGGAGCGGATGGTTCGACAAAAAATGAAGTCGATAAGTTGTGAATGTAGTCATAACTTTATTCACGACGAGTAGCCAGCTTACACGAGAGTTTTGCCCGTGGCCGTGGCTGTTGTCGCCGGAGAAGGAGTGTTCAACCCGAATATTGTGGCTCGAAGCCTCCAATATGAATCGAGGAAAGGAGATCTTCAAGCCCCCGGGGAATTCGGATATCACCGGGCATTTGCTTACGGGTAGAACTTACGCAGGTGTTGGACGTTCCAGGAATTTGGGATGTCCTGGCCTTCGGGGCACTGTAGTCGATACGACCCTGGCCGTGTGACCTGCTTGACGACGAACGGGCCCTCCCACCTTGAGTTGAGCTTGTGTAGGCCTGATTCGTCCTGGATACGACGCAAGACCAAGTCGCCAACACTGAATGACCGCTCCTTGACGTTGCGATCATGGTATCGGCGGATCCCCTGTAGGTACCGGGCTGACTGGACAAGAGCGGTGCAACGAGCTTCCTCTACAGAGTCGAGCTCTAACTGCCGCGCCTCGTCCGCCTCGCCTTCATTGTACATTTCGACCCTCGGGGACTTCCACATGATATCGGCTGGTAAAATGGCTTCGGATCCATATACGAGGAAGAAAGGTGTTTGGCCTGTGGCTTTGGACGGCTGAGTCCGAAGCCCCCAGACTACATGCGGCAGCTCGTGTACCCATTTTCCTCCCTTCTTGCTGTTCTCGTCATATAGCCGCTTCTTGAGGCCGTCGATTATCAAGCCGTTCGCCCGCTCGACTTGTCCATTGGCCCGCGGGTGAGCAACTGAGACATACTTAACTGCGATGCAGGCATTCTCGCAGAATTCCCAGAACTGGTTGGCCGTGAAATTTGACCCCAAGTCCGTGATGATGGTGTTGGGGAAACCAAAACGGTATAAGATATCTGAGATGAAATCAACAACCCGATCTGGCGTGAGCTTGGCGATTGGCTTGTACTCGATCCACTTCATAAACTTGTCGATAGCCACCAGCACGTGGGTAAAACCGCCTGGCGCCGTCGTGAAGGGCCCGATCATGTCGAGACTCCAACAAGCGAACGGCCAAGATGGCGGTATAGTGATGAGGCTATGGGCCGGAACATGTGTCTGTTTGCCGAAGAATTGACAATTTTGGCACCTGCGCACGAGATCCTCCGCGTCGGTGACTGCGGTGGGCCACCAGAAACCAGCCCTGTACGCTTTCCCAACCAGCGTTCTTGATGCCGCATGGTTGCCGCAGACGCCTTCGTGAATCTCCCGCAGTATGTCGTGACCGTCCTCCTTCGTGACGCACTTCATGAGAACTCCTGACCGAGCGCCACGCCTGTAGAGCTTGCCTTTGACCAGGGCGAAGCCCTTGCTCCTTCGCGAGATGCGTGCCGCTTCTGCGCTTTTGGCGTCGATTCCCGCCGGTAGCCGTTGGTCTTGAATGAAGTCGATAAAGGCCGCTCGCCAATCCTCCCCCAGCATCAGAACCTCTCGGTCGGGTTGTTCGGGACCCGAGTCGATGGTTACCGGCGGAGAAGGCTTGATGGATGGCTGAGCGAGCTCCTGGACGAAGACTCCCGGTGGGACTTGAGCGCGTGTTGACCCCAGTTTGGACAGGATATCTGCACCAACGTTGTGTTCTTGTAGCACATGGTGGACCTCCAAGCCGGAGAACTTGCTTTCCAGCTTGTGCACTTCCTGAACGTATGCCTCCATCGTCTCCTTGTTGCAATCCCATTCCTTATTTACCTGCTGAACGACAAGAAGAGAGTCGCCATATACAAGTAGTCGCTTGATCCCTAGTGATATCGCCAAACGAAGCCCGTGAAGCAAGGCTTCATACTCGGCTTCATTGTTGGATACCGCCCACAGGATCTGAAGGACGTATTTCAACTGCTCACCTCGTGGGGAGATAAGCAAGACACCAGCACCCCCGCCGTCGAGCTTGAGGGATCCATCAAGGTACATGGTCCAGTGCTCTGGCTTGTCCACTGGGGTTGGGACTTGATTCTCCCTCCATTCAGCCATGAAGTCGACTAGAGCCTGTGACTTGATTGCAGTGCGTGGCTTGAAGTCGATTGACAGAGCCCCCAGTTCCACTGCCCACTTAGATATGCGTCCCGTGGCATCTTGATTATGAAGAATATCCGCCAGCGGGAAATCCGTAACCACAGTGATCTTGTAGTCATCGAAGTAATGGCGCAACTTACTTGATGTGATTAAAATTGCATATAAGAGCTTTTGAACTGCTGGGTACCGTACCTTTGACTCGGAGAGGACCTCGCTGACGAAGTAGACGGGCCTCTGCACTCCAAACGCATGGCCTTCTTCGCCTCGCTCGACTACAATAGCGCTGCTGACAACATGGGTTGTTGCCGCAATGTAGAGTAGTAGGTCCTCTTCTGGTAGCGGAGCGGTGAGGATCGGAGGCGACTGGAGATGATTTTCAGGTCTTGTAGGGCCCGCTCGGCCTCCTCCGTCCATTGGAATCTGTCTTGGCGTTTTAGGAGCTTGAAGAAAGGTAGTCCTCTCTCCCCGAGTCGGGAGATGAACCTGTTCAGGGCCGCCATACAACCTGTCAGCTTCTGCACATCCTTGACTGTGGCCGGAGCCTCCATATCAGTGATGGCCGTGATCTTTACAGGGTTGGCTTCGATGCCCCGGTTGCTAACAATGAACCCGAGCAGTTTCCCTGAAGGTACTCCAAAAACGCATTTGGTGGGATTGAGTTTCCACCGATATCTGCGTAGACTGCTAAAAGTTTCTTCCAGATCTGTGATCAAGTTATCGGACTCCCTGGTTTGATGACCACGTCGTCCACGTAGGCCTCGACGTTCCGGTGCAACTGATCCGCGAAACACATCTGGATCGCGGGTTGGTAAGTTGCTCCCGCATTCTTCAACCCGAAGGACATTGTTTTGTAAGCGTAGGTCCCGTACGGGGTGATGAAGGCAGTCTTGATTTGGTCCTCCTCCTTAAGCGCGATCTGGTGATAGCCTGAGTAACAATCAAGGAAACAAAGAAGGACGCAGCCGGCTGTTGAGTCGACAACTTGGTCAATACGGGCAGCCCAAAATGATCTTTTGGGCAATGCTTGTTGAGATCAGTGTAGTCGACACACATTCTCCATTCATTATTTTTTTTCTTTACAAGAACGGGATTCGCTACCCACTCTGGATGGATTACTTCTTTAATGAATCCAGCCGCGAGAAGTTTAGCGATCTCTCGTTTGATGGCCTCACGCTTGTCGTGGGCAAACCTCCGGAGGCGTTGCTTTTTGGGCGTGGCCTTCGGGTCTACATTCAAAGCATGCTCGATCAACTCCCTGGGCACCCCTGGCATGTCCGCAGGTTTCCATGCGAATATGTCTCGGTTAGCCCGAAGAAAGCTGACGAGCGCGAGTTCCTATTTGTCGCCTAAGCCCGCGCCAATGACGGCGGTCTTAGACGGATCTCCCTCCTGGAGCTGGATCGACTTGAGGGCCACGCCGTCAGTCGACTGGATGCTCGACTTGCTGGCCTTCTTGGAGGGAATTTCCAGCCCAGACTGGGAAAGCTGCTGCGCGGCCGCGAGTACTTCTCCCGAAGCATCTGGCACACGAGTAGTCGAAGCATATTGGATCGCCTCCTGGTTGCAGTCATATGACTTCTTCAAGTCGCCACGGAGGGTGAGCACTCCACCGAGTCCTGGCATCTTAAGAAGCAGATAAACATAGTGCGGCACTGCCATGAACTTAGCTAGTGCCGGACGACCCAATATTGCATGGTAAGAGGAATCAAAAGTAGCCACCTCAAACTTGATAAACTCGGTACGATAATTCTCCCGCGTGCCAAAGGTGACTGGGAGGACCACCGTGCCAAGCGGGTGCGCCGCATTACCTGGGACGATCCCGTAGAAGGGAGACTTGCTGGGCACCAGCATATCCTTGAAATCCAGGCCCATCTTTTTCAAAGTACTGACGAAGATGAGATTGAGCCCGCTTCCGCCATCGATGAGGACCTTGGTGAGCTTGACCTCCGCCACCACGGGATCCAGAACCAATGGGAACTTACCGGGCTCCGAAAAGCTCGTCCATTGATCGTCACGAGAGAACGAGATGGGGACCTCCGACCAACGGAGCGGCCGTGGTACCACCGGCTCGACGGACAAGATCTCACGAAGAAGCAGCTTCTGGTCCCTCCTGGAACCGAAATCCTCATCGCCGCCGAAGATAACATTGACGACCTTCGAGGCATCCTGAAACTTCGGATTACGCCCCTGGTCGTCATGATCGTCATCCTCGGGTTCTTTGTCGACAGGCTTCTTATTCTTCTTTCCACCACCGGTGTTACTAAACGTCCTCCGAAGGTGGTAGCAATCAATGGCGGCGTGGCTAGCGCCCGGATGCCATGGGCACTTCTTCTGCAGGAGCTTTTCGAACTCCTCCTGCGTCGTCGACTTCTTGCCCCGCGAGGGACGATCGATAGCCGCGATAACATTATCTGGCTTTCGTTTTCGGAGTGAACCCGAAAAGTCCCGCTGGCTTGTGTCGTTGCGGTTGTCGTTTGAGCGCCGCAAATTATTATCTTGACGCCGCGGGAACCGCTCCCGCATCTTCTCCTCTTGTTCGGACCAATCGTGCATCATGTCACGAAGGCCCGCAACAGTCTTTGGCCTGTTCCGCCCGAAATCCCTGTAGATGCTGGGGTCGGTGATGCCGTTGTAGAAACAGTCGATGATGTCTTCTTCCGAGATGTTCGCGATAGTGGCGCGGACGTCGAAGAAGCGACGCGTGTAGGATCGCAGGAGCTCGTTACGTTCTTGCTTGCACTGGGCAAGATCATGTCGAGTACCTGCACGAGCGATCGCTCCCTGGAAATTGTCGATGAAGACTTTCTTAAGCCGTTCCCAGGAGTCAATTGTGTTGCTGCCGAGGCTCTCCAGCCAAGTGAGCGGCGCAGGGTCCAAAGCCATCGGGAAGTAGACGACTTTGGTGATATTTGAGCCCCCCGCGACGTCAATGGCTGTGGAGTAGCAACGAAGCCACTGCTGGGGAGCCTGCTTGCCGTCGTACTTGGTGATGCCAATCGGCTTGAAGCCCTCCGGGTACTTGTAGCTGCTGAAACGAGCGGAAAAAGCAGGAAAACGATCGCTACAATCAGTACCTTCATTCTCAACTTCTTCACGGGTCTTGCGCCTGGAAGAAATCACGGTGCGCGCATCGCGGCCTTCATTGATGTGTTGGCGCAGGTCCTCCGGAGGGAGTCGATGATGGGCTTGTCGTGGCTGACCCCCTTGCGGTGGCTGCTGCCTCCCGCCAGGGGTCTGGCTCCCGCAAGCATTGTCGTTGCTGGGTGGACGTCGAGGACAGCCGCCAGCCGCTCGGCTGTGGTTCTGACTTCGACTTTCACCCACACGCTCCTCCCTGATGGTAAGCGCCGGGTTGTGTTGATCCAACTGGATCCAAGCCCTCTGCGCGTACAAAAGTGCTTGACGTACCTCCGGGTCATGGCTGCGCTCGAGGATAGCCGTAACCCTGGCGATGTTGGCCACCGGAGTCCGAAACCCCCGTTCGCTGACGGCGGCGAACTCAGGATCGAGCTCACGATGCATAGATCTCCTACGCTCGTTGGCCCTCCTTCGCCGGATTGTGCGGGCCCTGTTTCTGGCCCTCCGCGCTTCACGATCGGCGTCATTTTCATCGCCGACGTTGGCTGTGATCTCATCCTCGGAGACCGCTTCAAAGTTGTCGATGGGAAAATCCCCATCGTCCTCGCCTTCTTCGGCCATCAGCACCTGGCGGGATGAAAGCTCATGAGAACTTTCGTCGACTAGTTCGGTCGACCCCTCAGCCTCGGTGGCCAACGGCCTGCCTTCTTGAAAAGGCAAGGGCTCGAGGTGGGCCACGAGTCGGCCCTCTGCCTCGAGTAGTTTGGGGGGCGTCATGCCCCTCCAGTACACCACGTGCCCCTCCGGCAGGGGAGTGACCACCAGATCACTGGTGCCGGAACAACCCGAAGCCCCCCGACACGTGGTGGCCTCAAGCTTTCCGGTCTGGAGTAACAAGTCCAGGTCCTTCTCAGTCATGGAGAAGGACCCAGAGTCGTGGGCCTCCTGAAGGTTAGTGGCCGAATCGCACAAACCGAGTTGATATCGGTTGTGCTGGTCCCTAGATTGGAACGAATCCAAACCAGGGGGAGTTGACGCAATACCAGAAGAAGTCGAAGCTAGATCGGACTCCAACTCGATCTGTGCTGCGGAAGCGTGGAGCGGCAAGTTGTCGAGCCCGTCGACGAACTTGTCAAGGTCGCTGCGGAGATCCGCAGCGGAGGCTTTTGGCTTCATGTCGACGAGGAATCGCCGGAAACTGCCCGCACCATCTGCGATGCAGACCCATGAACCAAAAACGAACGTCGTACCCTGAGAGGGAACTGATCTGATGAATCCGAACGATGCCATCGAGCTCGCCGGTGGATCTTCGACGTGCACCCCTACCTGGCGCGCCAGCTGTCGGTGTTTAACCGGTTGCCCACCGCGGGGTATACCCAAGGTGGTAAGTTTTGGGTGTGTATGGTTTGTATTGCCTTCTGTATTGAACGACCTAATGATCTCTCTCTTTTAGGGGGGTCCCTGACCTCCCTTATATATCCGAGAGGCCAGGGTTACAAAGATGCTAACCAACCCCCCTCCGAGGGATCACACCCAAACTGATCTCGAGTAGATCCTCTCTGTGTTGGTTAGCTCTATCTCCTATTTAAACGGGACAAACGAGAGATAAACCAGATGAATAAGAGATAAGACGGACTTAATCTCTTAGACCTCGTAACGTGCCCAGCCCGGTGGCCCCGGGTCTGACAGTTGGATCAAAAAGTCATGTTTTGGGGCATTTCGGAACGTTTCGTTGCTGCACGAAAGTCGATGCAAAACTGGCCGAACTAGCGGTATTAACGCCCCAAGTTCGCTAAACGAAGTTGCGCCGAAATTTTTCGCAACGAATGCATCAAATCCAGTCTATTGGACCCAATACTCATGTTTTGGGGCGTTCCGGACCGTATCATTAGTGCACCAAAAGTCGATGGAAAACTGGCCGAACTAGCGCCATTAACGCTCAAGTTCACTAAACAAAGTTGCGTCGAAATTTTTCATAACGAACGCACCTGATCCACTCCATTGGACCGAAAACTCATGTTTTGGGGCGTTTCGGAACGTTTCGTTACTGCACGAAAGTCAATACAAAACTAGCCGAACTAGCGCCATTAACGCCCAAGATCTCTAAATGAAGTTGCGTCGGCATTTTTTGCAACGAGCGCACCTGATCCAGTCCATTCGACCTAGAACTCATGTTTTGGGGCGTTTTGGAACGTTTCGTTACTGCACGAAAGTCAATACAAAACTAGCCGAACTAGCGCCATTAACGCCCAAGATCTCTAAATGAAGTTGCGTCGGCATTTTTTTGCAACGAGCGCACCTGATCCAGTCCATTCGACCCAGAACTCATGTTTTGGGGCGTCCTGAACCGTTTTGTAACTGTACGAAAGTCGATGCAAAACTGGCCGAACTAGCGGTATTAACGCCCAAGTTCGCTAAATGAAGTGGCGTCGAAATTTTTCGCAACGAACGCACATGATCACTCCATTGGACCCATAACTCATGTTTTCGAGCATTTGGTAATGTTTCGTTACTGCACGAAAGTCGATACAAAACTAGCTGAACTGGTGCCACTAACACACAAGTTCGCTAAACAAACTTGCGTCAAAATTTTTCGCAACGAACACACCCGATCCACTCCATTGGACCCAAAACTCATATTTTGGAGCGTTCCGGACTGTTTCGTTATAGCATGAAAGTCAATGCAAAACATGCCGAACTGGCGCTATTAACGCACAAGTTCGCTAAATGAAGTGGCGTCGAAATTTTTCGGATCGAATGCACGTGATCCACTCCATTGGACCCAGAACTCATGTTTTGGGGCGTTTGGTAACATTTTGTTACTGCACAAAAGTCGAAATAAACTTGCCGAACTGGTGCCACTGACGCCCAAGTTCGGTAAACAAAGTCTCATCGGTATTTTTCACAACGAATGCACCTGATCCACTCCATTCGACTAAAAACTCATATTTTGGAACGTTCCGGACCGTTTTGTTACAGCATGAAAGTTGATGCCAAACTGGCCGAACTGGTGCTATTAACGCACAAGTGCGCTAAACGAAGTGGCGTCGAAATTTTTCGCAACAAACGCACCTGTTCCACTCCATTGGACCCAAAACTCATGTTTTGGGCCGTTTCAAACCGTTTCGTTACTGCACGAAAGTCGATGAAAAACTTGCCGAACTGGTGCCATTAACACACAAGTTCGCTAAACAAAGTCGCGCCGAAATTTTTCGTAACAAACGCACCCACTCCATTGGACGCAAAACTCATATTTTGGGGCATTCCGAACCGTTTCGTTAGTGCATGGAAGTCGATGCAAAATGGCCAAACTAGCTCCATTAACGCCCAAATTCGCTAAACAAAGTTGCGTCAAAATTTTTCGCAACGAATGCACCAAATCCAGTCCATTGGACCCAATACTCATGTTTTGGGGCGTTCCGGACCGTTTCGTTGGTGCACCAAAAGTCGATGCAAAACTGGCCGAACTAGCGCCATTAACGCTCAAGTTCGCTAAACGAAGTTGCGTCGAAATTTTTCGCAACGAACGCACCTCATCCACACCATTGGACCTAAAACCCATGTTTTGGGGCATTTCGAACCGTTTCGTTATTGCACGAAAGTCGATGCAAAACTGGCCGAACATGTGCCATTAATGCACAAGTTCGCTAAATGAAGTTGCGTCAGAATTTTTCGCAACAAACGCACATGATCTACAACATTGGACTCAAAACTCATGTTTTGGAGCGTTTCGGGCTGTTTCGTTTCTGCACGAAAGTCCATGCAAAACTAGCTGAACTAACGCCATGAACGCACAAGTTCACTAAACAAAGTCGCGTCCGAATTTTTCGCAACGAATGCATCCGATCCACTCCATTGGACCGAAAACTCATGTTTTGGGGTGTTCAAGACCGATTCGTTACTGCATGAAAGTCGATGCAAAACTGGCTGAACTAGCGCCATTAACGCTGAACTTCGCTAAACGAAGTTGCATCGGTATTTTTCGCAACTAATGCTCCTAATCCACTCCATTGGACCCAAAACTCATGTTTTGGGGCCGTTTCATTACATTTCGTTACTATAGGATAGTCGATGCAAAACTGGCTGAACTAGTACCATTAACGCACTAGTTCACTAAACAAAGTCGCGTCAGAATTTTTCACAACGAACGCGCCCGATCCAGTCCGTTGGAGCCAAAACTCATGTTTTGGGGTGTTTCGGAACGTTTTGTTTTTGCATGAAAGTCAATACAAAACTTGCCGAACTAGCGCCATTAACGCCCAAGATCGCTAAACGAAGTTGCATCGGCATTTTTTGCAACGAACGCACCTGATCCACTCCATTCGACCCAGAACTCATGTTTTGGGGCGTTCCGGATCGTTTCGTTACTGCACGAAAGTCGATGCAAAACTGGCCGAACTAAAGCTATTAACGCCCAATTTCGCAAAACGAAGTTGCGTCGAAATGTTTCGCAATGAACGCACCTGATCCACTCCATTGAACCCAAAACTCATGTTTTGGGGTGTTTCATAACGTTTCGTTACTGGCCAAACTGGCCGAACTAGCGCCATTAACACACAAGTTCGCTAAATGAAGTTGCGTCAAAATTTTTCGCAACGAACGCAGATGATCCACTCTATTGGACCCAAAACTCATGTGTTGGGGTGTTCCGTTATATTTTGTTACTGCACGAAAGTCGATGCAAAACTGGCTGAATTGGCGTTATTCACACCCAAGTTCTCTAAACAAAGTGGCGTTGAAATTTTTCACAACGAAAACACATGATCCGCTCCATTGGACCCAGAACTCATGTTTTGGGGCGTTTTGAACCGTTTCGTTACTGTAGGAAAGTCGATGCAAAACTAGCCGAACTGGTGCCATTAACGCACAAGTTCGCTAAACAAAGTCGCGTCAGAACTTTTCGCAACGAACGCACCCGATTCACTCCATTGACAAAAAACTGATGTTTTGGGGCGTTCCGGACCGTTTCGTTACTGCACGAAAGTCGATGCAAAACTGGCCGAACTAGCGGTATTAACGCCCCAAGTTCGCTAAATGAAGTTACGCCGAAATTTTTCGCAACGAATGCATCAAATCCAGTCTATTGGACCCAATACTCATGTTTTGGGGCGTTCCGGACCGTATCATTAGTGCACCAAAAGTCGATGGATAACTGGCCGAACTAGCGCCATTAACGCTCAAGTTCACTAAACAAAGTTGCGTCGAAATTTTTCATAACGAACGCACCTGATCCACTTCATTGGATCGAAAAGTCATGTTTTGGGGCGTTTCGGAACGTTTCGTTACTGCACGAAAGTCAATACAAAACTAGCCGAACTAGCGCCATTAACGCCCAAGATCTCTAAATGAAGTTGCGTCGGCATTTTTTGCAACGAGCGCACCTGATCCAGTCCATTCGACCTAGAACTCATGTTTTGGGGCGTTTTGGAACGTTTCGTTACTGCACGAAAGTCAATACAAAACTAGCCGAACTAGCGCCATTAACGCCCAAGATCTCTAAATGAAGTTGCGTCGGCATTTTTTTGCAACGAGCGCACCTGATCCAGTCCATTCGACCCAGAACTCATGTTTTGGGGCGTCCTGAACCGTTTTGTAACTGTACGAAAGTCGATGCAAAACTGGCCGAACTAGCGGTATTAACGCCCAAGTTCGCTAAATGAAGTGGCGTCGAAATTTTTCGCAACGAACGCACATGATCACTCCATTGGACCCAGAACTCATGTTTTTGAGCGTTTGGTAATGTTTCGTTACGGCTCGAAAGTCGATACAAAACAGGCCAAACTTGTGCCACTAATGCACAAGTTCGCTAAACAAACTCGCGTCAAAATTTTTCGCAACGAACGCACCCGATCCACTCCATTGGACCCAAAACTCATGTTTTGGAGCGTTCCGGACTGTTTCGTTACAGCACGAAAGTCAATGCAAAACATGCCAAACTGGCACTATTAACGCACAAGTTCGCTAAACGAAGTGGCGTTGAAATTTTTTGGAATGAATGCACGTGATCCACTCCATTGGACCCAGAACTCATGTTTTGGGGCGTTTGGTAACATTTCGTTACTGTACAAAAGTAGAAATAAACTTGCCAAACTAGTGCCACTGACGCCCAAGTTCGGTAAACAAAGTCTCATCGGTATTTTTCACAACGAATGCACCTGATCCACTCCATTCGACCAAAAACTCATATTTTGGAACGTTCCGGACCGTTTTGTTACAGCACGAAAGTCGATGCCAAACTGGCCGAACTGGTGCTATTAACGCACAAGTTCGCTAAACGAAGTGGCGTCGAAATTTTTCGCAACAAGCGCACCTGTTCCACTCCATTGGACCCAAAACTCATGTTTTGGGCCGTTTCGAACCGCTTCGTTACTGCACGAAAGTTGATGCAAAATTTGCCAAACTGGTGCCATTAACACACAAGTTCGCTAAACAAAGTCGCGCCGAAATTTTTCGTAACAAACGCACCCCCACTCCATTGGACCCAAAACTCATATTTGGGGCGTTTCGAACTGTTTCGTTAGTGCATGGAAGTCGATGCAAAATGGCCAAACTAGCTCCATTAACGCCCAAATTCGCTAAACAAAGTTGCATCAAAATTTTTCACAACGAATGCACCAAATCCAGTCCATTGGACCCAATACTCATGTTTTGGGGCGTTCCGGACCGTTTCATTGGTGCACCAAAAGTCGATGCAAAACTGGCCGAACTAGCGCCATTAACGCTCAAGTTCGCTAAACGAAGTTGCGTCAAAATTTTTCGCAACGAACGCACCTCATCCAAACCATTGGACCCAAAACCCATGTTTTGGGGCATTTCGGACCGTTTCGTTACTGCACGAAAGTCGGTGCAAAACTGGCCGAACACGTGCCATTAACGCACAAGTTCGCTAAATGAAGTTGCGTCAGAATTTTTCGCAACAAACGCACGTGATCCACAACATTGGACTCAAAACTCATGTTTTGCAGCGTTCCGGGCTGTTTCGTTTCTGCACGAAAGTCCATGCAAAACTGGCTGAACTAATGCCATGAACGCACAAGTTCACTAAACAAAGTCGCGTCCGAATTTTTCGCAACGAATGCATCCAATCCACTCCATTGGACCGAAAATTCATGTTTTGGGGCGTTCCAGACCGATTCGTTACTGCATGAAAGTCGATGCAAAACTGGCCGAACTAGCGCCATTAACGCCGAACTTCGCTAAACGAAGTTGCATTGGCATTTTTCGCAACTAATGCTCCTAATCCACTCCATTGGACCCAAAACTCATGTTTTGGGGGCGTTTCATTACATTTCGTTACTGTAGGATAGTCGATGCAAAACTGGCTGAACTAGTGCCATTAACGCACTAGTTCACTAAACAAAGTCGCGTTAGAATTTTTCGCAACGAACGCGCCCGATCCACTCCGTTGGAGCCAAAATTCATGTTTTGGGGTGTTTCGAAACGTTTCGTTTTTGCATGAAAGTCAATACAAAACTTGCCGAACTAGCGCCATTAACGCCCAAGATCGCTAAACGAAGTTGCGTCGGCATTTTTTGCAACGAACGCACCTGATCCACTCCATTCGACCCAGAACTCATGTTTTGGGGCGTTCCGGATTGTTTCGTTACTGCATGAAAGTCGATGCAAAACTGGCCGAACTAAAGCTATTAACGCCCAAGTTCGCAGAACGAAGTTGCGTCGAAATATTTCGCAATGAACGCACCTGATCCACTCCATTGAACCCAAAACTCATGTTTTGGGGTGTTTCTTAACGTTTCGTTACTGCACGAAAGTTGATGCAAAACTGGCCAAACTGGTGCCATTAACGCACAAGTTTGCTAAAAAAAGTCGCGTTAGAATTTTTTGAAAAGAACGCACCCAATCCACTCCATTGGACCCAAGGGCCGTTTCGGACCGTTTCGTTACTGCATGAAAGTTGCTACAAAACTGGCTGAACTAGCGCCATTAACACACAAGTTCACTAAACGAAGTTGCGTCGAAATTTTTCACAACGAACGCAGTTGATCCACTCTATTGGACCCAAAGCTCATGTGTTGTGGTGTTCCGTTATATTTTGTTACTGCACGAAAGTCGATGCAAAACTGGCTGAACTGGCGCTATTAACACGCAAGTTCGCTAAACAAAGTGGCGTTGAAATTTTTCGCAACGAAAACACATGATCCGCTCCATTGGACCCAGAACTCATGTTTTGGGGTATTTTGAACCGTTTTGTTACTGTAGGAAAGTCGATGCAAAACTAGCCGAACTGGTGCCATTAACGCACAAGTTCGCTAAACAAAGTCGCGTCAGAATTTTTCGCAACGAACGCACCCGATTCACTCCATTGACCAAAAACTGATGTTTTGGGGCATTCCGGACCGTTTCCTTAATGCACGAAAGTCGATGCAAAACTGGCTGAACTGGTGCCATTAACGCAAAAGTTCGCTAAACAAAGTCGCGTCCGAATTTTTCACAACGGACGCACCCGATCCAATCCATTAGACCCGAAACTCATATTTTGGGGCGTTCCGAATCGTTTCGTTACTTCACGAAAGTCGATGCAAAACTTGCCGAAGTAGTGCCATAAACGCACAAATTTGCTAAATGAAGTTGCGTTGAAATTTTTGGCAACGAACACACCTGGTCCACTCCATTAGACCCAAAACTCATGTTTGGGGGTGTTTCTGCCCATTTCGTTACTGCTCGAAAATCGATGCAAAACTGGCTGAACTTGTGGCATTAATGCACAAGTTCGCTAGACAAAGTCGCGTCATAAATTTTTGCAATGAACGCACCCGATCCACTATATTGGACCCAAAACTTATATTTTGGGATGTTTCGGACCGTTTCATTACTGCACGAAAGTCGATGCAAAACTTGCCGAACTAGCGCCATTAACGCTCAAGTTCGCTAAACGAAGTTGCGTCGTCATTCTTGGCAACAAACGCACCTGATCCAATCCATTCGATACAAAACTCATGTTTGGGGTGTTCCGGACCGCTCCGTTACTACACGAAAGTCGATGCAAAATTAGGCAAACTGGCGCTATTAACGCACAAGTTCGCTAAACGAAGTGGCGTCAAAATTTTTCGCAATGAAAACACATGATGCACTCCATTGGACCCATAACACATGTTTTGGGGTATTTTGAACCGTTTCATTACTGTAGGATAGTTGATGCAAAACTGGCCGAACTGGTGCCATTAACGCACAAGTTCGCTGAACAAAGTCGCGTCAGAATTTTTCGCAACGAACGCACCCGATCCACTCCATTGGACCCAAAACTCATGTTTTGGGGCGTTTCGAACGGTTCCGTTAAGGAACGAAAGTCGCTGCAAAACTAGCTGAACTTGCGCCATTAGTACCCAAATTCGCTAAACGTAGTGTTGGCATTTTTCGCAACGAACGCACTGTGGCAGAACCGCCTGAAATATTCCCGCTCAAGTGCGCTGGTCATCGCTATACAACCGATACTAACTCAACGCACTTCAAATGGAACAACCCATTGGTCTGTCGGGTCTCCGCCCGATGCAACCACGGTTCAACAGGATCGAAGCAGGTTTACCTCGCACGAAGGTGAGTTTACAATCGCACAACAGCTCACCAACTTGTGATTCACAGAATATTAAACATCATTATAAATGTTTCAAACTTAAGTATACTTATACAAACATTGTTTGAAAACCACAAGCTATGCAAGCTTGTGTAGAGTCACAACGGAAGAAATTAACACGCGACTACTATGTCGCGAAGGTTGACACCATGTTTAGCCCGAAACTTGGTGTCATTCCGGAGGGTCATTGCCAGCCCAGGATGGATCCCACTCCACGGACCAGCCAAACGGAACAGAAGTTGGCCATGCGGAACTATCCGTGGGGTTTTCAAAGTTCATACCTAAAAAATAGACTAGCAAGACTGAGTATACTAATACTCAGCAAGACTTAAGCGCTTCATGGTATACTTAGCCATGTAACTAGACTCATGAAGGCTTGAAATGGTTCTGGGTTTAATTTTAGCTGAAAAGCAACAAAGAGTATGAACTAACTTTCAAATTTTAGCTTTCAGATTCTAGTTTCATTACCATTCTAGGTAAGCACCTGTACTAAACAAACAGGGTAGAGATTAACATCCATCCAGATTATTCCATAATGGTTACTGTTCTTACTCTATGTGGCAGAAGGAGCAGTCTCAATCTCCATGAGAAACGGAGGATTCTGAATCGAATTGCCAAACCTTGCAAGGCAAACCTAACTCACACGCTTGGAACATCCAACGATAGTTCCGAAGCAACCGTTTGCCTTTCATTCCAACTCGTGGAACAGGGCCACCACAAGCGACTGTAGGACTGTACGCACACCAATTGTGCAGAACATACGTCTGTAGCGCGACTACATGACCGTACTCCTGTCCGCTGTGCGGAACGTACTCCCACACATCGGTGCGTGAGAAAAACCAAATTATGATTGGTGGGAGGTATGTCCACTCCTCGGACCGATTGGTTACTAGGCTTACCGCTTTATCATATTTCGCGGCATGTGGCTAGTACTTTCAAACTCTTAGCCACCACTACCACACACTGCGACCTTAATAACTTTTATCAACATAGACGGGGTAAACTTCCAAATCATGTTACTGCACATCACCCTGTCGATGATCCTTATAGTGATTGTAGGATAGCAAACATTCAACTCCTATATCGCGCGAGTGACAGGAAATCACCCGACTTCTACCGGTCCTATTAGCAAAGCGTCTATCCGATAAGAACTCAAGCACAATACATAGGTTCCTAGTATCAATGCATCTAGGGTTCCATTTTAACTCCTAGACTTAATGCAAGATATAATATATACATATAGGATTGCATAAATGTAGTAATTTGAAATACTGGGTTATGCACCGGGGCTTGCCTTCTTGAGTGGGGCTGGGGGCAGGAGTGTCAAGGATTTCCAAATTTTGGTTTGGAGCTTTAGTTAGAGTCTCGACGATGTTCACTGGGTCTTCAGAAAACCCTTGCTCTTGTTCCAGGACTAGCTCGTAGTCTCCGTCGTCGAGTGTCGTTGACTCTACATGATATGCAATGATTTGATTAGATAGTTCTTGAGTTAAGAGTTTTATTTCACAATAAAGTTGCAATCCAATAGAGTAATACATATGCATTCAATAAGCAAGAGGTTTAAATATACACTTATTATTGGTATCCTAATTCAATTATCCTAATTAGTTGAATTAATTGAATTAGGTTAACAAGTTTTATTTTTAATTTGAAATCCATAAGGGCTATGGCCTTGAATTTTTGTGGATAAGCTTATTCCTAGTGGATAAGATTCCTATGATTTTTTCATAATTTTCTGAAAATAGAAGCTATAGTATTTGAATTAAGTTCAAATTTCAAGTTTAAATACAAACCTTAAGTAAAACAGTGTTGTAAATTCCTAAAATATTCACTATGGACTACTCTATTGTAGATCATCACATGGTAAAAAGATCTATGTATAAAAACCTTAATAGTAGGCTTAATTAAAATTAAACTCTTTCAAGCTTGATTTGCATCAGTTTAAATTAACTTAAGCTAGAGTGTTGTGTTATAGGTGAATTTTTCACACAAGATCACTTATACTTTAAACAAGCTACTCACCAAAATTCACAGGTAACAAAGTTAACATGCAAAAGTTACACTCAATACACTTTTTGCTTGACTTTAAAATAACTTAACAAGCATTGGGTTTCAAACCGTACTATATTAATTAAAGTTGTAGAGCTAAACTTCAGGAGTATAACAAAATTGGTTTGACAATTTTTGTATTTTTCTACATTTTCCTATGGATTTTACAAGTTGACAACTTTTACAAATAACACTAAATGAGAAACTTGCAGAAAGGACCTCGGGTTTTTGCACATCGGACCCTAATATGAAAACTTAGATTACAATGGGGACCTTGCCGGGTCAAGACAGCGGCCGTGGCGTTTGACTGGTGTGTTCTCGCCGGCGGCGAGGGTTTGGCCGAGGGAAAACTAGTCCTACACGACCTATAGGACGAGGTGCACACGTTGGGGTGGTGGGCACGAAGAAAGGCGGCGGAGCAAGGTCGACGGCGAGGAATGGCGGCGGCCGTGGCTGCGCGTCCGTGTGCCCGATGAAGGGTCGGCGAACATTGAGGGATGGAGCGCGCACGAGCACCGTGGAGTCGTGGGGATGCTATTTCGGTACCTGGAGCGGCTGGAGGTGGGGCGGAAGGGGGTCGTCGACGTGGTGGTGGCCTCGAGTTTCACCGGCGGCAATGGCGGCTTGGTGTTCTGGTGGTTGGGGTGTCGGAGGGCGGTGAAGGAGTAGTTAGGATGCTTCTGCGGGATGATGTAGTGCTGCTGGTGCCCTTGGCTGGGGCTGAGGGGTGGTGTAGCATCGGGTCGACGGCGAGGCTGAACGGCGGCGGAGCTTGAGCTCGCCGGTGCTATGGGGGACGATGCTCGGGTGCGGGAAAGCGAAATTGGATGGGTCAGTGAGCTGCAGGGAGTCACGGCGGTGCTCTAGGAGTACTGGACTGGGCATGGGAAGTGGCGTGGGTGGCTGTCGACAGTGAGCCGAGGCAACGGCGGTGCTCCGGCGGGGTGTGGTGGTCGGGAAAGGGAAATTCAGTGGAAATGCACTTGTGTGAGCGCAAGAAGGAGTCCGTGGGAAGCTCAAGGATGTGCTTAAGGCCTAGAAGAAGGCATGGCCGAGCGAGAGCAGGTGCTAGCGGCCAGCGGCGTGCGTGGCGGCCGCGGGCGGAGCTGGGGTAGTGGCGGGGACAGCGTGGTGCGTGTGGGAGAAGACAACGGGGAGAACTAGGGCGGCGGCCGGCCAGGGAGCGACGCGTGGGGGCTGCCAGGAGCAGGAGGTGGCGCCGGTCGAGCTGCAACGATGGTGAGCAGCGGCGGAGAGCAGTTCAGGCGGGTGGCAGAGCGGCGTGGCAAGGCGAGGAGAGGCCAACGCGGTCGGGTGAGCGGCGGGCGGGGTGTGGGAGCAGCACGTGGCGCGAGGAAAGACGGCGCGGTGGCGGCGGATGCACAGCACATGGCCGGCGAGGGCGGCGGGGCGTCGGGCAGAGAAACAGAGGAGGAGAGGGGCTGGAGGTAGATGAAGGGGATCTATTTGCAATTTCCCAAAAGTGTAGGGACTCCTCTGTAAAGCCTAGATAACTTTCAAACTATAGCTCAAATGAAAATGTGCCCAAAAGCAAATGTGTAGGGTTTAGCAAGATCTACAACTTTGCTTTAAGGTTCAGTTGCAAAACAGCTAAAGATTTGAAACTAACATAAAACTTGGCAAAGTTTTAAACTTTAATTAAATCCCATTTAAAAACTACACTACACTTGCATCCTATGTGTAGTTTCATCTATATTTGCGATTTAAAGCAAGTTCTTGACTTTTGCAAAACAACCCTCCTATATTTGGATTTTACCTCCCATTCTCACCCATTTAACACTAAAGGACCTACATTTTTCAGAATTACAAAAATGTTCTTTTTTTCCTTTTGCATTCAAATTTGAACACACATACACAAGATCAAACATGCACACTTTACTAAAATTTGGTGTATTTATAATCCTAATACCTGAATGTCACACGCACTTGATCCACTCCATTTGACAAAAAACTCATGCTTTGGGGCGTTTTGGACCGTTTCGTTACTACACGAAAGTCGATGCAAAACAGGCCGAACTAGCGCCATTAACGCCCAAGTTCGGTAAATGTTGCGTTGGCATTTTTCGCAATGAACATACTTGATCCGCTCCATTTGACTCAAACTCATGTTTTGGGGCGTTCCGGACAATTTTGTTACTTCACGAAAGTCGATGCAAAACAAAGTTTAACGCACAAGTTCGCTAAATGAAGTGGCGTTGAATTTTTTCGCAATGAACGCACATGATCCACTCATTTGAACGAAGAACTCATGTTTTGGGGCGTTTCGAACCATTTCCTTACTGTAGGAAAGTCGATGCAAAACTGGCCGCACTGGTGCCATTAACGCACAAGTTCGCTACACAAAGTCGCGTCCGAATTTTTCACAACGAACGCACCCAATCCAATCCATTAGACCCGAAACTTATATTTTGGGGCATTCCGAACCATTTCATTACGGCACGAAAGTCGATGCAAAACTTGACGAAGTAGGGCCATAAACGCACAAATTCACTAAACGAAGTTGCGTCAAAAATTTTCGCAACGAATGAACCCGATCCACTCCATTAGACCCAAAACTCATGTTTGGGGGCATTTCGGACCGTTTCGTTACGGCTCAAAAGTCGATGCAAAGCTAGCCGAACTTGTGGCATTAACGCACAAGTTCGCTAAACAAAGTCGCGTCAGAATTTTTCGTAACGAACGCACCCAATCCACTCCATTGGACCCAAAAGTCATGTTTGGGGGCGTTTCAGACTGTTTTGTTACTGCTCGAAAGTCGATGCAAAATTGGCCGAACTGGTGCCATTAACGCATTAGTTCGCTAAACAAAGTCGCGTCAGAATTTTTCGCAATGAACGCACCGGATCCACTCCATTGGACCCAAAACTCTTGTTTTGGGGCGATTCGGACCGTTTCGTTACTGCACCAAAATCGATGCAAAACTGGCCGAACTCGCGCCATTAACGCCCAAGTTCGCTAACCGAAGTTGCGTTGGTATTTTTCACAACGAACGCACCTGATCCACTGCATTTGACCAAAAACTCATGTTTTGGGGCGTTCCGGACCATTTCCTTACTGCACGAAAGTCGATGCAAAACTGACCAAACACGTGCCATTAACGCACAAGTTCGCTAAACAGAGTCGGGTCAGAATTTTTCATAATGAACGCACCCGATCCAATCCATTAGACCCGAAACTCATGTTTTGGGGCGTTCCGGACCGTTTCGTTAATGCACGAAAGTCGACGCAAAACTTGCCGAACTAGCGCCATTAATGCAAGTTCGTTAAACGAAGTTGCGTCGAAATTTTTCGTAACGAACGCACCTGATCCACTCCATTGGACCAAAAACTCATGTTTTGGAGCGTTTCGTCACGTTTCATTACTGTACAAAAGTTGATGCAATTTGGCCGAACTGGTGCCATTAAGGCACAAGCTCGCTAAACAAAGTTGCGTCAGAATTTTTCACAACGAACGCACCCGATCCACTCTGTAAGACCCAAAACTCATGTTTTGGGGCGTTTCGGAATGTTTCGTTACTGCACGAAAGTCAATGCAAAACTAGCCGAACTAGCGCCATTAACGCCCAAGTTCGCTAAACAAAGTTGCGTCGGCATTTTTCGCAACGAACGCACCTGATCCACACCATTCGACCCAAAACTCATGTTTTGGGGCGTTCCGGACCGTTTCGTTACTACACGAAAGTCGATGCAAAACTGGCCGAACTGGCGCTATTAACGCATAAGTTCGCTAAACGAAGTGGCGTCGAAATTTTTCACAACGAACGCACATGATCCACTCCATTGGACCCAGAACTCATGTTTTGGGGCGTTTCGTAACGTTTTGTTACTGCATGAAAGTTGATGCAAAACTGGCCGAAATTGTGCCACTAACGCACAAGTTCGCTAAACAAAGTCGCGTCAAAATTTTTTGCAACGAACGCTCCTGATCCACTCCATTGGACCAAAAACTCATGTTTTGGGGTGTTTCATAACGTTTCATTACTGCTCGAAAGTCGATGCAAAACTGGCCGAACTTGTGGCATTAACGCACAAGTTCGCTAAACAAAGTCGCGTCAGAATTTGATGTGAACCCATTAGGGTTTGTTCCTGATCTTTCGATGAGAGGCGTGGAATAACTCGATTGATGGAGGAGACAACGTTCACGGCCTGACTACAGCCTTCCAAGGATGCTGCGCCTTAGCAACCGATACACCACCTCCTTTGGTTGTCGCAATCTTGTGGAGCGCGACACCCGGCCACTAGGGCACTCGTCCTGCAAGCAATCGAAGAACTAGTAAGAACAAGTAGAACAAGTACTGAAATTACGAGATGTAATTGAAGGTCTCAAACCGAATCTCAATATTGATGGGGTTCCGAAAACAAGTGGACGGGCGGCTGGATCAGCACGCGCGTCTACAAGGAAGTAGCAAAAGCTAAACTTGCATCTAACAAAACCCGAGTGTTCTTGATGGCGGCTAAAGGTTATAAAGAAGTGGGAGAATGACCACAAGGGTGCTGGGGTCGTGTTCCAACCCTAGGATGCATCCGTCTTGGACTCAACTTGATAGACGGCCCTTTGGGCCAAATTAGGGTGACGCAGCACCGTGGCTGAAAAGGACTCTGTAGTAAATCTAGGATTGTGGTTGACTCCGAACAGATATGGAGGTGATTCTGGATCCCTTGGAAAGTAGATTTGATAAGCTTTCCAGAAAGTACACGGCTGACCAAAACGGAGTCTGGATGAAGTCGTGGCGGCCGTCACAAGTCGTGTCTATCCTGCAGTCCGAATCCAGCCTGCGCGATGCCTCTTCCCTTTTGATCCAATCCATTGTTCCTGAGTAAAACAAGAGTGCATGTGTCTCCATTCTCTAAATATGATGAACCTGAGCTTAAGAGTGAAGTTACTTGATGGGTAAGCCGATGAGCATGAGCACGAGTAATAGGACCAAGAGGTGTTGTTGAAGTAGATACTGGTGTAGGTGTGGATGTATCGTTAGTGGCGATGTCCTCATCATCCTCCCCTTCTTGCATTTGAGTTGTCCTCGACTCAAGCTCATCGTCCTCTCCTAAATATTTCTTCAAATCTGCAATGTTAAATGTGGGACTAACCCCAAAATCCACAGGCAGGTCTAGCTTATATGCATTATCATTAATTCGTTCTAGCACTTTAAACGGTCCGTCAGCCTGAGGCATCAATTTAGATTTTCTCAAAGCAGGAAACCTATCCTTTCTCAAGTGCAACCAAACCAATTAACCAGGTTCAAAAATCAATTGCTTTCTACCTTTATCACCAGCAAGCTTATACTTAGAATTCATGCGCTCGATGTTTTCTTTAGTTGTTTCATGCAGTTTTAATATCAGTTCAGCACATTGCTTAGCATCAAAGTTCAATTTTTCAGAAGTGGGCAAAGGCATTAAATCAATAGGAGCACGAGGAATCAAGCCATAAACAATCTGAAAAGGGCACATCTTTGTAGTAGAATGCATGGAACGATTATAAGCAAACTCAACATGAGGCAAACATTCTTCCCACAACTTAATATTCTTCTTTAAAACAGCCCTTAACATGGTAGACAAGGTTCGATTAACAACTTCAGTTTGACCATCAGTTTGGGGATGACAAGTGGTAGAAAATAGAAGCTTAGTTCCCAATTGTGCCCATAAAGTTCTCCAAAAGTGGCTAAGAAATTTAGCATCATGATCAGAAACAATTGTGTTTGGCACACCATGCAAACGAACAATTTCTCGAAAGAACAAATCAGCAACATGTGTAGCATCATCAGTTTTATGACATGGAATAAAGTGTGCCATCTTGGAAAATCTATCCACAACCACAAAAACGCTATCACGTCCCTTCCTAGTTCTAGGCAATCCCAACACGAAATCCATAGAAATATCCTCCCAAGGAGCACTAGGAACTGTTAAAGGCATATACAAACCATGCGGATTTAAACGTGACTTAGCTTTTTGACATGTAGTGCAGCATGCAACAAATCGCTCCACATCTCTTCTCATTTTTGACCAAAAGAAATGACCAGCAAGTACATCCTCTGTCTTCTTTGCTCCAAAATGCCCCATCAAGCCACCTCCATGCGCTTCCTGTAACAACAACAAACGAACGGAGCTAGCTGAAATGCATAGCTTGTTAGCTCGAAACACAAACCCATCATTGACGATGAATTTGTTCCATGCTTTTCCATCCTTACAATGCAACAAAACATCCTTAAAATCAGCATCATCCACATATTGTGTTTTAATTGTGTCCAAAAAAAAATCTTGCAATCAAGTTGTGTCAACAAAGTATATCGCCTAGACAAAGCATCAGCAATGACGTTCTCTTTCCCTTTCTTGTGTTTGATGACATAAGGAAAAGATTCAATAAATTCAACCCACTTAGCACGTCTACGGTTCAGTTTTCCTTGACTACGAATATGTTTCAAAGATTCATGATCAGAATGGATAACAAACTCTTTGGGCCACAAATAATGCTGCCATGTTTCTAATGTGCGCACAAGAGCATACAATTCCTTATCATAAGTAGAATAATTCAGAACAGGTCCGCTCAATTTCTCACTAAAATATGCAACAGGTTTACCATCTTGTAACAAAACACCACCCAAACCAATTCCACTAGCATCACATTCAAGCTCAAAGGTCTTATTAAAATTAGAAAGTTGGAGGAGAGGTGCATGTGTCAACTTATTTTTCAACATGGTGAACGCATTCTCTTGTGTGGTGCCCCAAGAAAAGGGCACCCCCTTCTTCGTAAGCGCATTCAACGGTGCCACAATGGTGCTGAAATCCTTCACGAAGCGACGATATAACCCAGCAAGTCCTAGAAAACTCCGCACCTGTGTGATGGTCTTTGGTACAGGCCATCCCTGAATAGCTTCCACATTGGCTTGATCAACTTCAATTCCCTGTGGAGTGACAACATAGCCAAGAAAAGATACTCGATCTGTGCAAAAGACGCACTTCTCAAGGTTACCAAATAAACATGCATCACGTAAAGCAGTAAAAACAACACGTAAATGATCAAGTTGTGCCTCCATGGATTTGCTGTAAATCAATATATCATCAAAGTAGACCACAACAAATTTGCCAATGAAAGCACGTAGAACCTCGTTCATTAATCGCATGAAGGTACTAGGTGCATTAGTTAACCCAAAAGGCATGACTAACCACTCATATAACCCAAACTTAGTTTTGAAAGCAGTTTTCCATTCATCTCCCAATTTCATGCGAATCTGGTGGTACCCACTACGCAAATCAACTTTGGTAAACACAACAGCACCACTCAATTCATCAAGCATATCATCCAAACGTGGAATAGGATGTCGATATCGAATTGTGATATTGTTAATAGCTCTACAATTGACACACATACGCCACGTTCCATCTTTCTTGGGAACTAAAATAACCGGAACAGCACAAGGACTAAGGGACTCACGTACATAACCTTTGTCGAGTAGTTCTTGCACTTGTCACTGAATCTCTTTCGTTTCCTCCGGATTGGTCCTGTACGGTGCACGGTTGGGCAGCGATGCTCCTGGAATCAGATCAATTTGGTGCTCAATCCCTCGTATTGGTGGCAGCCCCGCTGGTATTGCACTTGGAAACACATCAGAATACTCCTGCAAAAACATTAGCGACAGCAGGGGGCAAAGAGTGCTGCATATCATGAATGGAAATCAAAGCATCTTTGCACACCAAAGCATAGGCAACAGAAGTGGTAGCAATCAAGTCATTAATATCAGATTTAGTAGCAAGCAAGCAAGTCCCTTTCAAGCGTATCTCATCTTGCTTATTAGCAACCGACTTGACAATTTTATTGGTCTCACTTTTAGCTTTGGCAGCTCTAGCAGTATCATCACGCACAATAGCTTCAGGAGACATAGGAAGCAACACAATTTTCTTATCATGGTGCAAGAGCGAAAACTAATTTGATCTACCATAATGCACACAATCCGTATCAAATTGCCAAGGCCTACCGAGCAGAATATGGCAAGCTTGCATAGGCACAACATCGCACTCAACAAAATCATGATATGACCCGATTGCAAAATTAATGCGCACCAGCCTCGTTACCTTAGCCTTACCACTGTTGTTTAGCCATTGAATGTGATACGGGTGTGGGTGTGGTTTGGTGCTGAGTCCAAGCTTCTCCACCAGTTCGCTGCTAGCCAAATTGTTGCAGCTACCTCCATCAATAATCATACGACAAGAACGCTCTTTAATGACACACTTAGTTTGGAACAGCGTGTGTCGCTGATTTTGCTCCGCCTTCTCCATTTGTGCACTAAGCACACGCTGCACAATGAGACTCTCGTAGTGTTTGGCTGCCCCTGCATCAATATGTTCGTCTGGTGGTCCCTCATTACCTGCATGGTCAGCAGCAAACAAAGCAAGTGTATCGTCATCAAAATCACTAGCAGAGGAATACGCACCATCATCTTTGACCACCAAAACGCGCTTGGTAGGACAGTCACGCTGCACGTGCCCAAAACCCTTGCTCCGATGACACTGGACATCCCTTGTTTTACCCGTGGATGCAACCGAGGAAGCACTAGCGGCTGGCTTCTGGACAGTCTTGGTTGCTGAAGTGGTGGGACGAGCACGTGGCTTGTCGCTGGATGGAGAAGATGCTGCTGTATGACTTGGTGAAGGAGCTGGTACAGGTGCACGTCCGCCCATAGAAGTAGTCGTGCGTGGCTGCCATGATGTAGATTTACCTGCAGAAACATTAGACCTAGCACTAGCACGTTGTCCCTGTACCTCCCTTTCAGCTTTACAAGCAAGATGGAACAAACGGGTTACGTTAGTATAATATTTATACGCAAGAATGTCCTGAATTTCTCTATTTAACCCGCCCAAAAATCTAGCCATAGCAGGTTCGTCACCCTCCACTAAATTACAACGTAGCATACCCATTTGCAATTCCTGATAATATTCTTCTACACTTCTAGTGCCCTGCCTCAATTGTTGTAACTTATGTAACAGATCACATGCATAGTAAGAAGGAACGAATCTAGCCCGCATGACCCGTTTCAAAGCATCCCAAGTTTGTGGCATGTCATCAGCATTTTTCTTGCCATGTTCTATCCACCAAACAGAAGCAAAATCAGTGAACTCACTAGTAGCAGCCCTAGCACGCGCATTCTCAGGAAAATCATGGCATGCAAACTTTTGATCAACAGCAATTTCCCAAGTAATGTATGCATCAGGGTCATATGTACCATCAAAAGGAGGTATCTTAAATTTAATCTTGCTGAAAGCATCATCATTGTTGCGTACCTCACGGCGGCGAAAACCACCAATACCTCTACGATTAGTGCGTAGCCGGCGGCGATGGCGAGCGTCTTGTTCATCATGTTCAGTATCAGCAATATATTCATCCGCCCAATCATCATGCTGTTCGTTGGTCTTCGCATGGAGCTCATCAAAACGCTGCAAAAGAGCAGCGAGACTCTTGTCAATATTGCCGACCGCTGTGTCCAGGCCCGTAAGCTTGGTGTTGGTGGCAATCTGCGTAGCCTCCAATTGTCCAATCTTGTCATTCGTCACCTGCATATCATTATCAAGTCCCTCTGTGTGCCGCTGCACTTGCCTTTCAAAATGTTGTATGATGCCCCTGGTACGTGGAGACTGATGCAAGCTATGATCCTCCTCCTCGGAGCCTGCCATGGTGAGAAACACAAGGACAACAAGAAAAACAAGTGAAGTAGTAAAATCCCTACAACTAATAGGGTGTAGCCACTGCAAGGCGCTCACTCTCAACCTGTTGCACAAGCTCTTACCAATTCTTACCTTGCTGCTAGGAGGGGACGGCAACCAACAAGTCTGCAACCGTAGAATGAAGTGTATCAGCGCTGCAGCAACAAGACCTGTGGAGCTGTAGTCGGATATGTGGAGCTGTAGGTGGGATGGAACAAGGAAGTACTAGCACCACGTTAGTCACAAAAGCAAGCTGAATAATCATTCAATGGTGGTACTGTGCTGGTCCTAGTCTAGACCGTGCTAGAGACGCGAGCCTGGACACAAAGGAAGTCACAAAGCACCACTCCGAACAGAAGGGAAAAACAAACGCAATGAATTAGCCCCTTGCTTCTTTTTTTTTCTTTTCTTTTTTTTAACACTGATCCTTTTTTTTCTTTTTTTCAGGGGAACCTCAAAAACAGATTCTATGAACAAAGGAATATAAGTGAGCACGTCACCACACACACTCTCTCTCTCTCTGGAGTAAGCCGAACACTTAAATATATGTAGGAAGTGTTATTGCCTCTAGTGCACAGTTCGAACTCAGATTCAACCAGCACCGAATTCAACTCAGACTTAATAACAAAGAGGCACCGATTCCAACTCGGACTTAATAACAAAGAGACACTCAGATTCGGCAACCGCAAGATGAATAGGTTACCCGAATTCAAGTCGGTCTCGGCCAACACGCGCTTAACCGATTCCAAGACGAACTTCACAGCCAAAGTGTATTCTGATTCGGCCAAAACAGTGATGAAAAGGCAGCGTACGTGACCAAACGTGACAAGAACTCGAAACTCTAAAGGACTACAACTAAAACCAGCAACTCGACACAACTGATGCAGCCGAAAACTCAACAAGCCCTAACTAAGCAGTACTAGAAAGGCTCAAAAGGGTCTATAGGATTGCGGTGGGAAAAAAAATTTCTACTATTTTTGGCTTTTTCTGGACTGTAGGAAAATAAAAATAGCGAAGGATTGGAAGTCTCTCACCGAACAACCTTGTTCTGATACCAACTGATGTGAACCTGTTAGGGTTTGTTCCTGATCTTTCGATGAGAGGCGTGGAATAACTCGATTGATGGAGGAGACGACGTTCACGGGCCGACTACAGCCTTCCAAGGATGCTGCGCCTTAGCAACCAATACACCACCTCCTTTGGTTGCCGCGATCTTGTGGAGCACGACACCCAGCCACTAGGGCACTCGTCCTGCAAGCAATCGAAGAACTAACAAGAACAAGTAGAACAAGTACTGAAATTACAAGATGTAATTGAAGGTCTCAAACAAATATCAATATTGATGGGGTTCCGAAAACAAGTGGACGGGCGGCTGGATCAGCACGCGCGTCTACAAGGAAGTAGCAAAAGCTAAACTTGCATCTAACAACGAACGCACCTAATCCACTCCATTGGACCCAAAACTAATGTTTTGGGGCGTTTCTCACCATTTTGTTACTGCACGAAAGTCGATGCAAAACAGGCCGAACAGGTGCCATTAACGCACAAGTTCGCTAAACGAAGTTGCATCAAAAATTTTCGCAGCGAACGCACATAATCTACTCCATTGGACTCAAAATTCATGTTTTGGAGCGTTTCGGACCGTTTCCTTAATGCATGAAAGTCAATGCAAAACTGGCTGAACTGGTGCCATTAATGCACAAGTTCACCAAACAAAGTCGTGTCCGAATTTTTCGCAACGAACGCACCCGATCCACTCCATTGGACCAAAACTCATGTTTTGGGGCGTTCCGGACTGTTTTGTTACTGCATGAAAGGCGATGCAAAACTTGCCGAACTCGCGCCATTAACGCACAAGTTCGCTAAATGAAGTTGCGTCAAAATGTTTCACAATGAACGCACGTGATTCACTCCATTGGACCAAAAACTCATGTTTTGGGGCGTTCCGGACCGTTTCGTTACTGCATGAAAGTCGATGCAAAACAGGCCAAACTGGAGCTATTAACGCACATGATCCACTCCATTGGACCTAGAGCTCATGTTTTGGGGCATTTGGTAACATTTCGTTACTGCACAAAAGTCGATTCAAAACTGGCCGAACTGGTGCCACTAACGCCCAAGTTCGCTAAAAAAAGTCGCGTTGGTATTTGTCGCAACGAGTGCACATGATCCACTCCATTCGACCAAAAACACATGTTTTGGAGCATTCCGGACCGTTTTGTTACTGCATGAAAGTCGATGCCAAACTGCCCGAACAGGCACTATTAACGCATAAGTTCGCTAAATGAAGTGGCGTCGAAATTTTTTCCAACAAACGCACCCGTTCCACTCCATTGGAGCCAAAACTCATATTTTGGGGTGTTTCGAACCGTTTCGTTACTGTAGGAAAGTCGATGCAAAACTTGGCGAACTAGTGCCATTAACGAATAAGTTCAGTAAACAAAGTTGCGCCGAAATTTTTTGCAACGAACGCATCAGATCCATTCCATTGGACCAAAAACTCATGTTTTGGGAAGTTCCGGACCGTTTCATTAGTGCACGAAAGTTGATGCAAAACTGGCCGAACTAGCGCCATTAACGCCCAAGTTCGCTAAACGAAGTTGCGTCGAAATGTTTCTCAGCGAACGCACGTGATCCACTCCATTGGACTCAAAATTCATGTTTTGGAGCGTTTCGGACCGTTTCGTTAATGCATGAAAGTTGATGCAAAATTAGCTGAACTGGTGCCATTAACGCACAAGTTCGCCAAACAAAGTCGTGTCCGAATTTTTTGTAACGAACGCACGCGATCCACTCCATTGGAGCGTTCCGAACCGTTTCGTTACTGCACGAATGTCGATGCAAAACTTGCCGAACTCGCGCCATTAACGCACAAGTTCACTAAACAAAGTTGCGTCGAAATTTTTCGCAACAAACGCAGCTGATCCACTCTATTGGACCCAAAACTCATGTTTTGGGGCGTTTCGTTACGTTTTGTTACTGCACGAAAGTCAATGGAAAACTGGCTGATCTGGCGCTATTCATGTTTTGAGGCATTTTGAACCGTTTCGTTACTGTAGGAAAGTCGATGCAAAACTGGCCGAACTGGTGCTATTAGCGCACAAGTTCGCTAAACAAAGTCGCGTCAGAATTTTTCGCAACGAACGCACATGATCCACTCCATTGGACCTAGAACTCATGTTTTGGGGCATTTGGTAACATTTTGTTACTGCACGAAAGTCGATTCAAAACTGGCCGAACTGGTGCCACTAACGCCCAAGTTCGCTAGACAAAGTCGCGTTGGCATTTGTCGCAACGAATGCACCTGATCCACTCTATTCGACCAAAAACACATGTTTTGGAGCATTCCGGACCGTTTCGTTACTGCACGAAAGTCGATGCCAAACTGGCCGAACTGGCGTTATTAACGCACAAGTTCGCTAAACGAAGTGGCGTCCAAATTTTTTGCAACAAATGCACCCGTTCCACTCCATTGGAGCCAAAACTCATGTTTTGGGGCGTTTTGAACCATTTCGTTACTGTCGGAAAGTCGATGCAAAACTTGGCGAACTGGTGCCATTAACGCATAAGTTCACTAAACAAAGTTGCGCCAAAATTTTTTCCAACAAACGCACCTGATCCACTCTATTGGACCCAAAACTGATGTTTTGGGGCGTTCCGAACCGTTTCGTTACTGCACGAAAGTCGACGCAAAACTGGCCGAACAGGTGCCATTAACGCATAAGTTCGCTAAACGAAGTTGCGTCGAAATTTTTCGCAACGAACGCACATGATCCACTCCATTGGACCTAGTACTCTTGTTTTGGGGCATTTGGTAACTTTTCATTACTGCACGAAAGTCGATTCAAAACTTGCCGAACTGGTGCCACTAACGCTCAAGTTCGCTAAACAAAGTCGCGTCGAAATTTTTCGCAATGAACGCACCCGATCCACACCATGGGACCCAAAACTTATGTTTTCATGTGTTTCGGACCGTTTCTTTACTGCACAAAATTCGATGCAAAACTGGACAAAGTGGTGGCATTAACGCACAAGTTCGCTAAACAAAGTCGCGTCAGAATTTTTCGCAACGAACGCAACCGATCCAAACCATTAGTCCCAAAACTCATGTTTTTGGATGTTCCGAACCGTTTCGTTACTGCACGAAAGTTGATGCAAAAGTTGCCGAACTAGCAGCATCAACAAACAAGTTAGCTAAACGAAGTGGCATCGAAATTTTTTGCAACAAGCGCACCCGTTGCACTCCATTGGAGCCAAAACTCATGTTTTGGGGCGTTTCGAACCGTTTTCGTTACTGTAGGAAAGTCGATGCAAAAGTTGGTGAACTGGTGCCATTAATGCATAAGTTCACTAAACAAAGTTGTTACTGCACCTGATCCACTCCATTGGACCCAAAACTCATGTTTTGGGGTGTTCCGAACCGCGTTAGTACACGAAAGTCGATTCGAAATGGCCAAACTAGCGCCATTAACGCACAAGTTCGCTAAACAAAGTTGCTTCGAAATTTTTCGCAGCAAACTCATGTGATCCACTCCATTGGACTCAAAATTCATGTTTTGGAGCATTTCGGACCGTTTCGTTAGTGCATGAAAGTCGATGCAAAACTGGCTGAACTAGTTCCATTAACGCACAAGTTTGCCAAACAAAGTCGTGTCCGAATTTTTTGCAATGAATGCACGCGATCCACTCCATTGGACCCAAAACTCATGTTTTGGAGCGTTCCGAACCATTTTGTTATTGCACGAAAGTCGATGCAAAACTTGCCGAACTCGCGCCATTAACGCACGAGTTCGCTAAACAAAGTTGCGTCGAAATTTTTCGCAACGAACGCAACTGATGCACTTTATCGGACCCAAAACTCATGTTTTGGGATGTTTCGTTACGTTTTGTTACTGCACGAAAGTCGATGCAAAACTGGCTGAACTAGCGCTATTCACACCCAAGTTCGCTAATCAAAGTGGCGCTGAAATTTTTCGCAACGAAAACACGTGATCCACTCCATTGGACCCAGAACTCATGTTTTGGAGCGTTTTGAACCGTTTCATTACTGTAGGAAAGTCGATGCAAAACTGGCCGAACTGATGCCATTAACGCACAAGTTCGCTAAACAAAGTCGCGTCAGAATTTTTTGCAAGGAACGCGCCCAATCGGCTCCGTTGGACCAAAAAGTCATGTTTTGGGGCGTTTGGAAATGTTTCGTTACTGCATGAAAGTCGATGCAAAACTAGCCGAACTAGCGCCATTAACCCCCAAGTTCGCTAAACGTAGTTGCGTCGGCATTTTTGGCAACGAACGCACCTGATCCACTCGATTCGACCCAAAATTCATGTTTTAGGGCGTTTGGTAACGTTTCGTTACTGCACGAAAGTTGATACAAAACTGGCCGAACTGGTGCCACTAACGCACAAGATCGCTAAACAAAGTCGCGTCAACATATTTCGCAACGAACGCACCTGATCCACTCCATTGGATCCAAAACTCATGTTCTGGAGCGTTCTGGACCGTTTTGTTACTGCACGAAAGTCGATGCAAAACTTGCCGAACTAGCGCCATTAACACAAGTCCGCTAAATGAAGTTGCATCGAAATTTTTTGTAACGAACGCACCTGATCCACTCCATTGGACCGAAAACTTATGTTTTGGGATGTTTCATAACATTTCATTACTAAACAAAAGTCAATGCAATGTTGGCCGAACTGGTGCCAGTAACGCACAAGTTCGCTAAACGAAGTGGCGTCAAAATTTTGGCAACGAACGCACATGATCCACTCCATTGGATCCAGAACTCATGTTTTGGTGCGTTTCATAAGGTTTCGTTACCGCACGAAAGTTGATACAAAACTGGCCGAACTGGTGCCAGTAACGCACAAGTTCGCTAAACAAAGTCGCGTCGAAATTTTTCGCAACAAACGCACCCGATCCACTCCATTGGACCCAAAACTCATGTTTTGGGGCATTCCGAGCCATTTCGTTAGTATACGAAAGTCGATGCGCAATGGCCGAAGTAGCGCCATTAACGCACAAGTTCGCTAAACAAAGTTGCTGCGAAATTTTTCGCAACAAACGCACCAGATCCATCCATTGGACCCAAAACTCATGTTTTGGGGCATTCCGGACCGTTTCATTAGTGTATGAAAGTCGATGCAAACTGGCCGAACTAGCGCCATTAACGCACAAGTTCGTTAAACGAAGTTGCGTCAAAATTTTTCACAACGAACGCACCTGATCCACTCCATTGGACCCAAAACTCATGTTTTGGGGCATTTCTCACCGTTTCGTTATTGCACGCAGGTCGATGCAAAACTGGCCGAACAGGTGCCATTAACGCATAAGTTCGCTAAACGAAGTTGCGTCGAAATTTTTCGCAGTGAACGCACTTGATCCACTCCATTGGACTCAAAATTCATGTTTTGGAGCGTTTCGGACCGTTTCGTTAAGGCATGAAAGTTGACGCAAAACTTGCTGAACTGGTGCTATTAACGCACAAGTTTGCCAAACAAAGTCGTGTCCGAATTTTTCGCAAAGAATGCACCCGATCCACTCCACTGGACCAAAACTCATGTTTTGGGGCGTTCCGGACTGTTTCGTTCTTGCATGAAAGGCGATGCAAAACTTGCCGAACTCGCACCATTAACGCACAAGTTCGCTAAACGAAGTTGCGTCGAAATGTTTCACAATGAATGCACGTGATCCACTCAATTGGACCCAAAACTTATGTTTTGGGGCGTTCCGGACCGTTTCGTTACTATATGAAAGTCGATGCAAAACAGGCCGAACTGGAGCTATTAACGCACAAGTTCGCTAAACGAAGTGGCGTCAAAATTTTTCACAACGAACGCACATGATGCACTCCGTTGGACCTAGAACTCATGTTTTGGGGCGTTTGGTAACATTTCGTTACTGCACGAAAGTCGATTCAAAACTGGCCGAACTAGTGCCACTAATGCTCAAGTTCGCTAAACAAAGTCGCGTTGGCATTTGTCGCAACAAACTGGTGGCATTAACGCACAAGTTCGCTAAACAAAGTCACGTCAGAATTTTTCGCAATGAATGCACCTGATCCAATCCATTAGTCCCAAAACTCATGTTTTTGGGTGTTCCGAACCGTTTTGTTGCCGAACTAGCGCCATTAATGCACAAGTTAGCTAAACGAAGTGGCGTCAAAATTTTTTGCAACAAACGCACCTGTTCCACTCCATTGGAGCCAAAACTCATGTTTTGGGGCGTTTCAAACAGTTTCGTTACTGTAGGAAAGTCGATGCAAAACTTGGCGAACTGGTGCCATTAGTGCATAAGTTTACTAAACAAAGTTGCGCCAAAATTTTTCATAACAAAAGCACCTGATCCCCATTGGACCCAAAACTCATGTTTTGGGGCCTTCCAAACTGTTTCATTAGTACACGAAAGTCGATGCGAAATGGCCGAACTAGCGCCATTAACGCACAAGTTCGCTAAACAAAGTTGCTTCGAAATTTTTCGTAACGAACACACCAGATCCATTCCATTGGACCCAAAACTCATGTTTTGGGGCATTCCGGACGTTGGACCCAAAACTCATGTTTTGGGGCAATCCGGACCATTTCATTAGTGCACGAAAGTCGATGCAAACTGGCCGAACTAGGGCCATCAATGCACAAGTTCACTAAACGAAGTTGCGTCGAAATTTTTCGTAACGAACGCACCTGATCCACTCCATTGGACCCAAAACTCATGTTTTGGGGTGTTTCTCACCATTTCCTTACTGCATGAAAGTCGATGCAAAACTAGCCGAACAGGTGCCATTAACGCACAAGTTCGCTAAATGAAGTTGCGTCGAAATTTTTCGCAGCGAACGCACGTGATCCACTCCATTGGACCCAAAATTCATGTTTTGGAGCGTTTCGGACCGTTTCGTTAATGCATGAAAGTCGATGCAAAACTGGCTGAACTGGTGCCATTAACGCTCAGGTTCACCAAACAAAGTGGCGTCGAAATTTTTCGCAACGAACGCACATGATCCACTCCATTGGACCTAGAACTCATGTTTTGGGGAGTTTGGTAACTTTTCGTTACTGCACGAAAGTCGATTCAAAACTGGCCGAACTGGTGCCACTAACGCACTAGTTCGCTAAACCAAGTAGTGTTGGCATTTGTCGCAACGAATGAACCTGATCCACTCCATTCGACCAAAAACACATGTTTTGTAGCATTCCGGACCGTTTCGTTACTGGACGAAAGTCGATGCCAAACTGGCCGAACTGGAGCTATTAACGCACAAGTTCGCTGAACAAAGTGGCGTCAAAATTTTTTGCAACAAATACACCCGTTCCACTCCATTGGAGCCAAAACTCATGTTTTGGGACGTTTCGAACCGTTTGGTTACTGTCGGAAAGACGATGCAAAACTTGACGAACTGGTGCCATTAACGCATAAGTTCACTAAACAAAGTTGAGCCAAAATTTTTTGCAACAAACGCACCTGATCCACTCCATTGGACCCAAAACTCATGTTTTGGGGCGTTCCGATCCGTTTCGTTAATACACGAAAGTCGATGCGAAATGGCCGAACTAGCGCCATTAACGCACAAGTTCGCGAAACGAAGTTGCGTCGAAATTTTTCGCAACGAACGCACCAGATCCATTCCATTGGACCCAAAACTCATGTTTTGCGGGGTTCCGGACCGTTTCATTAGTGCACGAAAGTCGATGCAAAACTGAACGAACTAGCGCCACTAACGCCCAAGTTCGCTAAACGAAGTTGCGTTGAAATTTTTCGCAGCGAATGCACGTGATCCACTCCATTGGACTCAAAATTCATGTTTTGGAGCGTTTCGGACCGTTTTGTTAATGCATGAAAGTTGATGCAAAACTGGCGGAACTGGTGCCATTAACACACAATTTCGCCAAACAAAGTCGTGTTCGAATTTTTCGCAACGAACGCACCCGATCCACTCAATTGGACCCAAAACTCATGTTTTGGGGCATTCCGGACCGTTTCGTTATTGCACGAAAGTCGATGCAAAACTGGCCGAACTGGTGACATTAATGCACAAGTTTGCTAAACAAAGTGGTGTTAGAATTTTTCGCAACGAACGCACCCGATCCACTCCATTGGACCCAATGGGCGTTTCAGACCGTTTCGTTACTACACGAAAGTGGATGCAAAACTGGCCGAACTAGCGCCATTAACGCACAAGTTCGCTAAACGAAGTTTCGTCGAAATTTTCCGCAACGAACGCACCTGATCCACTTCATTGGACCCAAAACTCATGTTTTGGGGCGTTTTGTTATGTATTGTTACTGCACGAAAATCGATGCAAAACTGGCCGAACTGGTGCCATTAACGCACAAGTTCGCTAAACAAAGTCACGTTAGAATTTTTCGCAACGAACGCGCCCGATCCACTCCGTTGGACCAAAAAGTCATGTTTTGGGGTGTTTCGGAACGTTTCGTTACTGCACGAAAGTCAATGCGAAATGGCCAAACTAGCGCCATTAACGCCCAAGTTCGCTAAACGAAGTTGCATCGGCATTTTTCGCAATGAACGTACCTGATCCACTCCATTCGACCCAAAACTCATGTTTTGGGGTGTTCCGGATCGCTTTGTTACTACACAAAAGTTGATGCACAACTGGCCGAAATGGCGCTATTAACGCACAAGTTCGCTAAACGAAGCAGCATCAAAATTTTTTGCAACGAAAACACATGATCGACTCCATTGGACCTAGAACTCGTGTTTTGGGGCATTTCGAACTGTTTCGTTACTGTAGGAAAGTCGATGCAAAACTGGCCGAACTGGTGCCATTAACGTACAAGTTCGCTAAACAAAGTCACGTCAGAATTTTTCGCAACGAAGGCACCCGATCCACTCCATTGGACCCAAAACTTTTGTTTTGGGGTGTTTCGGACCGTTTCGTTACTGCACGAAAGTCGATGCAAAACTGGCTGAACTAGTGGCATTAATGCAATAGTTTGCTAAACAATGTCGTGTCAGAATTTTTCGCAACGAACGCACCTGATCCACTCTATTGGACCCAAAACTCGTATTTTGGGGCGTTTTGGACCATTCCGTTAATGCGCGAAAGTCGATGCAAAACTGGCCGAACTAGCGCCATTAGAGCTGAAATTCGCTAAACGTTGCATTGGCATTTTTCGCAACGAACGCACCTGATCCACTCCATTTGACCCAAAACTCATGTTTTGGGGCGTTTCGGACCGTTTCGTTACTACACGAAAGTCGACGCAAAACCGGCCGAACTAGCGCCATTAACGCCCAAGTTCGCTAAACGTTGCGTTGGCATTTTTCGCAACGAATGCATCTGATCCGCTCCATTTGACTCAAACTCATGTATGGGGTGTTCCGGACCATTTCGTTACTGCACGAAAGTCGATGCAAAACTGGCCGAACTTGCGCTATTAACGCACAAGTTTGCTAATCGAAGTGGCGTCGAAATTTTTCTCAACGAACGCACATGATCCACTCCATTGGACCCAGAACTCATGTTTTGGGGCAATTTTGAACCATTTCGTTACTATAGGAAAGTCGATGCAAAACTGGCCGAACTGGTGCCATTAACACACCAGTTCGCTAAACAAAGTCGCGTCGAAATTGAAAGTGCATCTAGGCCCCTAATTGATTTTGGTGATTCTTGACAATCACAATTTGGGATATGATGCTTTGATGAAGTTGTGTGCAGTAATAAAATGAAAGAATTGAGAAGAAGATGAAAAGAAGGTCCCCAATTCAAATATGTATGGTGGTGGAGTTCACTCGTGATTTAATTCAGATTTTCGTTTTGAATTTGAGTATAGGACCACCGTACTATAAAGGGGGATGCTGTCGATTGATCAGAGGATAATTGTATCTAGATAGATGTGTGCGTTTAAGTTAGTTGAGATAGAGATAGCCAAGATTCATGTCATAGTCAGTTAGGATTGGTTAGTAGAAGGCAAGTCTCTGGACTATAAATATGTACCCTAGACTACGAATAGAAAAAACATCAACCATTCACAAACAACTCTCGGTGCATCGCCACCCCTGTTCTAGGGTTTCTCTCGGGTAAGTGCCGTGCAGCCCCGATCACGCTTCGCATGATCGAGGCGGCATCGTTCCTGCATGTTTACCTTTGTGTTTCTCATACTGAAGCATTGTTGATGGTGAGTAGCACTAGTTATCTTAACACTTATAGGGATGCATCGGCTTTTATGCTGTATTCATGCGTTGCTTGTTACCCGTAAGCGTTTAGCTGTCCTCGTGCCAGATCTTGGGTGTAAGGGCAGCATCTTGCTCTATTCTCAATTAATAGATCCAATCTGTTATGGTTAGTCTTTGTCCGTCAAAGATTTAGCTTAATATCCACATGATTAGGTCCTTCAAACGAGTTAAATGATCTGGCAGTACATTTGATGCCTTGTATTAATCTATGGAGGGATTGTTCTGAAAATCGGCTCTTTGTTGGTTTTTAGGCCCCAATTTAGGTTGCTATTCTGTCATCTTTCATATTTGTTAGGCTTAGCTATGCGTAGGACGTTCCGGTTATGGGGTGAAAGCTTAACCGTTGTAGATTGAATTAGCTTATTGATTACAGAGCAAGTTTATATTACCATCGGATATATGCGCTTTGTTTACATACTTAGATCCGATCTGATATTGGAAGACAATTGGCTCTTTACAGCCAATATCGGGGATAACCCGATGAGCCAATTACGGCTCGGACTAATGTTTGAACATGTCTGTGCATGCAGGAAACTAACCAAAATCACTTCTACACCTTCCTAATCAGGTACAAGGTCAGGTGGCACACATAGCAAACCCAAACGCGAGGTCGTGTGCCGGATCCTAGGCCATTGACCGAGGGACCGGGGCCCACCAGCAGTCCCAAGAGCCTCCCGGCTCCTTGTTTTGCCAGTCGCTGCTCACCGGTGGGTTTTGACCGACAATACGGAGTCACGGGGAATCCATCTAGGGGCTCTGGAAGCGGCAGAAGTGGCCGGAGACGACGGCCGGCGGCGAGGGGCGGCTTGAGAACAACGGTGAGGTTGGGTGAGCGCGAGAAGGCAGAGGGGAAGAGGGAAAAGTGGCTGGCGAGCATCCTTACCCCACTGCGGAGCTCCTGCGGCGGCTTGCGGAGGGGAAAGAAGCAGTGGAGCAGCGGCGCGACGGGTGTTCGAAGCTTGGCAATGGTGGGCGGCGGAGGAGCTCGGTGCGTTAGGGTTTCTCGGGCGGAAGGCAGCGGCTGCAGCTTGGGGGGAAAAAGCTAGGGCATGGCACTTAAATAGGGCGGTCCACGGGGCTTTGGCGTGCGGGCCCGGAGCTCCTCGCGGTGCGGAACAGCGCCGGTGCCTAGCCGGACTCGGACTCGGGTCCGAGTTTGGCTCGGGGGAGAAGACGGCCCCAACAGGTGGGGCCCATGTGTCAGCGAGCGGAAGGGGAGAAGGAGAGAAGAGCTGGCACGCGGTGGCGGGGGAAAGAAAAAGGGACTGGGCCGCTGGGCCGCGCGGGGGGTGGGGGTGGAGAAAAGGGGAAGGCCAGTGGGCTGCTGGGCCGCGTAGCGAAGAAAGGAAAGGAGAGAGAGTTGGGCCAGCTGGGCTGGGCTGCAGGTGAAAAAGAGAGAGGGAAAACGAAAAAGGAAAAGTGGGCCGGGCCCCGTTAGAAAAAGAGAGAGAAAAGGAATTGTATTCAAATGCATTTGAATTTGAATATGAAATTTAAATTAAAATGCATTTGAATTTGAATTTGAAATTTAAATTCAAATGGAAGACAAGCAATAAAATAATGCAATGGGGCATAAGATGCACAAAACTTATGGTTCTTTATATTTCTTTTTATGGTTTAGTAAATTGCTATTAATTCATGGTAAATGCTCTAAAATCCAAAATGATGGAATAAAAACCTTATGGATCCAAGAGGAAATCTAGCAGAATTTATTTAAGTTTCTAATTTGAAAATTAGGGTGTTACAACATCACACAGTGCCACATGAGCTGCAACATCACACTTAATGCCATACCACCAATATCTCTCCTTCAGATCCTGATACATCTTGGTACTCCCCGGATGAATAGAATAAGCTGAGTCATGAGCTTCCTGTAAGATTTTCTCACGAAGATGATCCACATCGGGCACGCATATTCTCTTTCGGAACCACACCGTTCCATGTTCATCTTCTATGAAGTCAGGTGCCTTGATTGCTTCTATCATCTCCTGAATGTTAGGATCCTCAAGCTGACCCTTTCGTATCTCTTGCTCGAGAGTAGGCTCTACCTCTATAGTGATTCCTTCTGTATGAGCAATGAACCCAAGATTGAGTCATTCAAACTCTTCATAAAACTCCCAAGGCATGGTGACTCGTCCTCTCATTTCCCAAGTGGCCTCATCCTCTGCATGGTGACTCCATGAACCTTACACATCCGTATCCTCTTACTTCCGGTGATTCTCTCTGCTGTGTCAAGGATTTTGATCGGGTGCTCTGTGTAATCGTTCTCCTGTGTAGGGAGTCTTCACCAGTATGAAGTGAGCTACTTTGGTCAAATGATCCACTATAACCCATATGGAATCATAACCGTCTCGTGTGCGTGGCAATCCCACGATGAAATCCATATCAATTTCTTCCCATTTCCATTCTGGCACCTTCAACGGCTGTAACAAACCGGTTGGTCTCTGATGTTCTGCCTTAACCCTCTGACACACATCACACAGTGCCACATGAGCTGCAACATCACACTTCATGCCATACCACCAATATTTCTCCTTCACATCCTAATACATCTTGGTACTGCCCGGATGGATAGAATAAGCTGAGTCATGAGCTTCCTGTAAGATTTTCTCACGAAGATGATCCACATCGGGCACGCATATTCTCTTTTGGAACCACACCGTTCCATGTTCATCTTCTATGAAGTCAGGTGCCTTGCCTGCTTCTATCATCTCCTGAATCTTAGGATCCTCAAGCTGACCCTTTCGTATCTCTTGCTCGAGAGTAGGCTCTACCTCTATAGTGATTCCTTCCAAATGAGCAATGAACCCAAGATTGAGTCGTTCAAACTCTTCATACAACTCCCAAGGCATGGTGACTCGTCCTCTCGTTCCCAAGTGGCCTCATCCTCTGCATGGTGACTCCACTGAACCTTACACATCTGTATCCTCTTACTCCGGGTGATTCTCTCGGCTGTGTTCAGGATTTTGATTGGGTGCTTCGCGTAAGTCAAATCATCCTGCACATTCAACTCCTTTAGTGGCAACTGTTCCTCTAGTACCCTCAAACATTTTGACAACTGTGATATGTGGAACATATTGTGACACCCTAGGTGTCAAATTGTACCATAATAGGTATGAAATGTAATGAATGTGTTGAAATGTATAAGGTTGGATGTATTTGTAGAAATAAAATAAGACCTTATGTGTAATTTTATAAAAATATGAGTCCTTTTGTGCAAGATACATGAGTTGCAAAAGTAACCTTCAAAGTTTACTAGGGGTTTATATGTAAAAATGTTAGTCATCATGACAGTTTTGAAAAATTGCATGTAAGTCTAAAAGTATGAGAGTTTCGCCTTGGGAAGGACAGAACCCTTATAAAGTTCAAATTTAATCCAAGTTATCAAAATAAATATGTATACTTTGAGTTTTTGTATTCAAACCCTAGAGCAATGTTGTAGAGCTTGAAAAGTTACACATTTTCTATTTTGGTCATTTCTCCATTAGAACCCTGTAACAGTGGGAAATTTAGCTTTACTTTCAGGCCCTTGAAGTTTTTGTAATTTGCAATCAAGTCCTTGGCGCCCTTCTACCTTTCTTCTTCCTCTGGCTGTTCCCCTTGCTCCTCTGTTTTCTGTTCCCCGCCGCCGCCGCCGCTATTTCTCGGAACCCCAGCCGGTCAGTGCCACCCCCTTGCCCCCCCTCACTCCCAGGCACCACCCTAGCCCTGCTCTCCGCCCTAGCTTGCCTCCGTAGACTCTCCTCGCGCCACCACGCGCTTAGCACCGCCGCCGGCTCTGCCACCTCCACGCCGCCGTGGCACCCGGCCATGCGCCGTTCCTCTCCCTCCTCCTCTCTATAAGAAGCTGCCCCAGGACCTCCTGAAGCTGGTTCCCCACTCTCTAGCGCCTCTCCCTCGCCGTAGCTCGGCTCCTTGCGCCACCACACCGCCGCCAGTACTGCCACCGCCGGCGACCCCCTTCCCGACCTCCCCAAGTCCGGCCAAGCCCTCAAACGGGTGTGTCCCAGTACCCTCTCACTCCCCATCCCCTTCCCCTTGCCATCCGAGCTCTCCCTTCGCCGGATTTGAGCCTAGACCGAGCTTGCCCTGGCCGGCCCTGGCAGAGGGACCAATCTGCGAGAATTTAATTCTTTCCGAGGGCCTATATGAAAGATCTTGATTTCCTTCTCTTTTCCAATGTGCTGAACCTTGAAAATTCCTAGGAAATCATAGAAAATTCAAAAAAAATGTAAAACCAGTTGGACCTGAATCCTTATTTCAAACTCTATCACTCTTGTTTTGTGACCATGTTATGAAAGTATATGGTTTGTGCTGTGTTTAAAGTGGAAGTAACTGAATGCTTGTTATTTCATGTGAGTGGTATTGCTGGCTTGTAAATTCAATAGAAAATTGTAGGAAATTCCAAAAATTTCAAAACTAGTTTTGTTAGAAACTAGATTTTGAACTCTACAACTTCTATTAAGTAAGTTTGATATGAAACAAAATACTTTTGAAATCTATGTTAGACCTAAGATAAAAGAGTGTAATATTCATAGTTCCTGCATGTTAACCTTGTTGATGATGATTTTTGATATACAATCTCTATAGATTAAATATGAATTGATATAAAATTTTCAAACCTAAGTTTGTTTTATAATTTAATTCTTTTAAGTTGGTCAATTCAATTTGTTTTATAGTAGAATTAGCTAAGTCTATCCAGTAAAGCTTATCTAATTAGATCTTTTGGTCAGAATCCCTTAAGTATGCAATGGATCTGTGTTTAAATTTTTCAAAACTTTATAACCCTAATTATCCAGGGTTCACATTCAATTTTGAATTTAATTTAAACTTGAAATACTTAATTTCTATTTCCAATTAAATCAATGCTATAATCATAAGTTAAATATAAATGATTCAAAGCTTAAGTTCCTTTTTGTACCATGAGTTCTTGAGTGTTAGCCTTTTGGATTGCATCTTTACCGTGAATTGGGATGAAAATGTATGCATCCATTGAACTCCATCTTGCATATCATGTAGACTCAACCACTCTCGCCGACGGAAATTACCAGCTAATCCCGGAACCAGAAGGCGGATGTTCTGAAGACCCTAAGGACTTCGTCAGGGGATTCTCTGAAGGTTCGAACCAAAGTTCGGACGTTATTAACTTGACTAACCCCAGCCCTACCAATAAAGGTAAGCCCCGGACATAACCTACTATTTTAATTACACTGCACCTTATATCTATTTACGTATTCTATGCATTAAGTTCTTAGGGATTGCTTGAAACCCTAGTTGCATTCTCCTAGGAACCAATGTGATGGATACTAGCACTTGAGTCCGACTAGCTGCTATGCTAATAGGACCGGTAGAAGTCGGGTGATTTCCTGTCACTCGCGCGATATAGGAGTTGTAATGTTTACATTCCTGTTATCACTATAAGGATGACGGACGGAAGTTTTATGAGGTATCATGGTTGAAATGATACCCCGTCTGTGTTGTTGAACTTGATAAGGTCGCAGCGTGTGGTGATCGGGGTTAAGCGTTTGAAAGTACTAACCACGTACCGCGAAATATGGTAAGCGGTAAGCCTAGTAACCAATCGGCCCGAGGAGTGGACATACCTCCCACCACTCGTCTTGCTTCTTCTGGTTACTTATGTTCGATTGGGGAAATACGTGTTGCAAGGGCAACCAGGAATACGGTTTTTGTAGTCGCGCTAGAGACGTATGTCCTGCACTTTGGAAGTGCGTATGTTCCTGCAGTCGCTTGTGGTGGACCTGTCCACGAGTCGGAATGAAAGGCAAACGGTTGCTTCGGAACGACCCTGTGGTGTTCCAAGCGTGTGAGTTTGGTTTACCTTGCAAGGTTAAATTCGATTCAGAATCATCCGCTTCTCACGATGTTTGACACTGCTTGATCCCTTTGTCACATTGAGTAATAAGAGCAATCATATGATTATCAAAGGTGATGTTTGACCAAAGATTCTACCTTGATTGAATAGCTATAGGTGCTCATCTAGATTGAATAATCACATAGAATTTGAAAGCTAAAAGTTGACATTAAGGATCTACCTTTATCGCTTTTCAACTGAAACTAAATCCAGAACCATTTCAAGCTTCCATAAGTCTAGTTATGGGCTAAAGTATACCCAATCCCGGGTAAGCCTTGCTGAGTATTAGTATACTCAGCCTTGCTAGTTATATATTTTGCAGGTAATGTCTTGAAGACCCTACTCTTCTCTTGCCTTGGCCCTGTGCTCTTTCAGAAGGTTGGTCCGTGGAATGGGATCCGTCCCCGGCCAACACTGGTGATATCGAGTGATGTCGTGCCCAGGCTTAGCGTGACATCCGTCTTGACGACGTGTTGTAATCATCGCGTATGTTCCGCTGCGAAATACCATAGCTTTAGCAGTTTGTAATATACTGCTTTTAAAAGCTCTTATAATGTAATTCCTTGTGATATAAAATATGATGATGATTGTATCTCTGGACTCACCTTCGTGTGAGGTAACCTTATTTGATCCTGTGTATCGGTGGTTTATCGGGACGTTACCCGACAGGCCAAGGGATTATACCGTTTGAAGCACGTTGGAGCCCTCTGGAGTGGACTCGCGTACTTGAGCCGGTATAATTCAGGTTGGTTCTACCACAGCTGGTATCAGAGCTATAAGGTTACTCTGGAGATACATTTTACCTTAAAAATACTTTCAGTATAAAAGTTTGACCAACAAAATGTTTGGCAAAACTACGTTGGATTCGTTAAGGTTGTACTTAGTACGTAAAGCCCTAGGGTGATGTTTAAGGGAAAATAGAGGTGGCTGTATTATATATATATATATATATATATAAATCTAACCTCCAGCATTACTTTCTGTCAAAACTTAAATTCATGCACAACCCAACTTTACTTTCTGTAACGACACCTTCGATCGTGAGGTAAGAAGGTAAGGATCCTCAGCCAACTGAGGGAGCTTGGCCTTCCCGTCAGTGATGCGAACCGAACGCTGTTTCTCAAGCAGTGGCCTACTTGAGATGCTGCCAATGTACCAACTTAGGTTGACTACATTGGGAGTATTATGGTTCGGCGCAGGGTATGGCGATCGCTGTTCATACCCCCGCATTTTGCGGTACCCCCGTGAATACGTTGTTTCGATAACGTATGCTAACATTGTCTGTACGGCGGTAATTGTACAGATGCTGTTTCTATAGTGAGCAGTAATGAATGGGAACGCTTTCATGACATGCTGGCATGAAAGGTTCATTGGATATATATATATATATATACACATTGTGGTTTTCTGCAGGTACACTACCCACGATTACGAAACTAGGACGGATAGGGTTTATCGACTAGTTAATAGTGAGAGACGTATGTATAATGCCACCGAGATTAACTACATTAGTCCGAAGATAATCGGCAGTTATTTTTGGTTGTGAGGTCGAATAGTGCGTGCATGCATAATACACTAATCAACAAAATGGGTGTTTAATTTTGTTGTTTACCTAAGGATAGGTGACATGTTGGTTATTCCTAGCAGGGTCTCAATAGAATCTTTAGTTGGGTATCTTATGTATCTCTCTGATTTCCAGCCTTTGCTGTTATCAGAATCAGTTGTCTTGTTCCATTTACCTTGTAAATTTTCAGCAGGGTAAATAAATTTCATCATCCAAATCCTTGTTTCAGATGGTTGGAGCCACACGTGGAACCCCGGAAGGTTTCCGAACAGAACAGATCAGCGGTTCCCAACCACCATCACCACCACTTTCGAATCTAGCCGACGTTCTGGCTCGGCAAACTGAACTTCTTAATCTATTGGTACAAGCACAACAGAATCAACAACGCCAGCAATCACGAGGTCGTGATGAACCTCAAGTGGCAACCTATCAAGACTTCCTCAGTACCCAGCCCCCGTTATTCAGTAAAGCGGAGGAGCCCCTTGATGCCGATGCCTGGCTTCGCACCATTGAATCCAAGTTTACTCTTCTTACGATTCCCTGTGCGGATTCCAGCAAGGCTTACTTCGCTGCACAACAATTATGCGGAGCTGCCCGTATTTGGTGGGATAGTTATTGTGCTATGCAAACTGATGGCCATGTTATCTCCTGGGAGGAATTCTGTAATGCCTTCAGAGCACATCATATACCTGAGGGATTGATGGTGCGGAAACTGACTGAGTTCTTGGCACTTACTCAAGGCACCCGCACCGTACTGCAGTATGCACAGGCTTTTAATCACCTGTGTCAGTATGCGGGCTATCATGCTGATAATGATGCCAAGAAGCAAGGTCGTTTTCGTCGAGGTTTGAATACTAAGCTCAAGGAATGTCTGAACCTTATTAAGGCAAATACCTTCAGTGAGCTGGTTAACATAGCCCTGACTCAGGAGGATTGTATCACGGCACATTGTGCCGAAAAGAAGCGTAAGGTTTCCACTGGATCCGCGAGCGTTCAACCCTCGTGGTATCAATTTGATCAGAATGTATTGCCTGAAGCACCACAACGAAATGCTCCGATCGGCAGACTGGTTTATAGGCCATCTCAACAGCAAGGAGCGTATCAACCTCCTGTATCTCGGCAACAACCACAACAATTTGGTCCACGGCCAAATGTTCAACAAGTTCGACAGAGAAGCAGCACCTATCACAGTTTCAATTGCGGAAGTGCGGATCACTTTATCAGAGATTGTCCGCAGCCCAAGAAACCTAATCAAGGGCAGAGTTCTAGTCAGAATAACCAGAATAAGGGCAAGAGGCCGATGATGCAAGTCCGGCAAGGGCAAATTAACTTCACTACCCTTGCAGAACTTCCGGATGGAGCTCCTATCATGATGGGTACATTCTCGATACACCACAAACCAGTTGTTACATTATTCGATTCAGGAGCAACTCATAGTTTCATCAGTGACAACTGCAGTACCCGAATAGGACTCGATCTTTGTCCTACTAAGGGGTCATATATGATTTCTACCCCCGGAGGAAACATTACATCTGACCGAATGGTCAAAAAGGTGCCAATTCAGTTAGGTAGCATAGAAATCCAAACTGATTTGGTTTTATTAAACCTAGAAGGTATTGATGTTATACTCGGGACAAATTGGATGACAGAACATAGGGTGTTACTGGATATTTCTTCCCGAGTTATTGAGATTGACTCACCACATCAAGGAGCAACTACCCTCTATCTACCTCAGCAGGAGTATATGCACTCGTGCACTTATGCCATCACAAACATCAAGGTAAAAGATATTCCTGTAGTTTGTGAATATCCTGATGTCTTTCCAGATGACTTGCCTGGAATGCCACCAGACAGAGACATCGAGTTCATTATTGAACTTCAACCTGGCACTGCTCCTATCTCAAAGAGGCCATATCGTATGCCTCCAAATGAATTAGCGGAACTGAAAATCCAACTCCAAGATCTTCTTGATAAAGGTTTCATACGCCCAAGTGCGTCGCCTTGGGGTTGTCCCGCTCTTTTCGTCAAAAAGAAGGACAATAGCCTAAGGCTATGTGTTGACTATCGTCCACTCAATGCGGTCACTATCAAAAATAAGTACCCACTTCCCCGCATTGACATTTTGTTTGATCAATTAGCTGGAGCTAAGGTCTTTTCCAAGATTGACTTACGCTCTGGTTATCATCAAATCAAAATCAGGCCTTGTGACATTCCAAAAACGGCCTTCTCAACCAGATATGGACTTTATGAATATCTGGTTATGTCATTTGGGCTTACCAATGCACCGGCATATTTCATGTATCTCATGAATTCAGTCTTTATGCCGGAACTTGACAAATTTGTCGTGGTCTTCATCGATGATATTATGATATATTCCAAGACTAAAGAAGACCATGCTAATCATATATGTGTCGTTCTTCAACGACTACGTGATCATCGTCTTTATGCCAAATTCTCAAAATGTGAATTTTGGCTGGATAGTGTGAAATTTCTGGGGCACACTATCTCTAATGAAGGCATATCGGTTGATTCAACTAAAGTCTAGGAAGTTATGGATTGGAAGCCCCCAACTTCAGTCCATCAAATTCGAAGTTTCCTTGGATTGGCAGGGTATTATCGCCGATTCATTCCGGATTTCTCTAAGATAGCCAAACCTATGACTGAGCTACTTAAGAAAGAAGTTAAGTTCCGCTGGGATGATAAGTGTGATGAAGCATTCCACACTTTGAGAAGACTTCTGACAACTGCCCCAGTACTAGCTCAGCCGGATATTACTCAGCCTTTTGATGTCTATTGCGATGCCTCTGGAACTGGCCTTGGTTGTGTTCTTATGCAAAACAACCGAGTCATTGCTTATGCATCCAGAGCACTTCGAAATCATGAGCAAAATTATCCAACTCATGATCTTGAATTAGCAGCAGTTATTCATGCTCTCAAGATCTGGAGACATCACCTTATGGGTGCTAAGTGTAACATTTACACTAACCATAAAAGCCTCAAATATATCTTTACCCAAGCGGATTTGAATATGAGGCAAAGACGATGGCTAGAATTGATCAAAGACTATAACCTTGAGGTATATTACCATCCTGGTAAAGCTAATGTGGTTGCGGATGCACTTAGCCGCAAAGCACATTGCCACTGTTCATCCATAACGGCTGTCAATGACACTCTCTGTAATCAGATGAGGAAACTCAATCTAGAAATCATTCCTCAAGGCAGTCTAAATAATCTATCCATCGAGAATACCCTTCGGGATAAAATTATCATGTCACAACTACATAATAAGGGTATCAAGATCATCAAATCAAAACTATCTCAAGGAGAGACTAAATACAAGTGTTTCTATATTGATCCTCAAGGAGTCTTGTGGTTTAATAAACGCCTTGTTGTACCAAAAGATCATCAGCTTCGGAAGCAAATTCTTGATGAAGCTCATCTGTCCAAATTCTCTATTCATCTCGGTAGCACCAAAATGTATCAAGACCTACGACAACATTTCTGGTGGACCAGGATGAAAAGAGAAATTGCTAAGTATGTATCTGAGTGTGATACATGTCAGAGGGTCAAAGCTAGTCACCTTAAGGCCTTTGGTACACTTCAACCGTTACCCATTCCGTCGTGGAAATGGGAAGACATTAGTATGGATTTTATTGTTGGTCTTCCTAGCACATCTCAAAAACATGTCTCCATATGGGTAATTATCGATAGACTCACAAAAGTGGCTCACTTTATTCCTGTACATACTACTTACTCTGCTAAGAAATATGCTGAAGTCTATCTTGATCAAATTGTTCGGCTACACGGTGTTCCTAAGACCATCATCTCCGATCGAGGAGCACCATTCGTTGCACGCTTCTGGGAACAATTACAGTCCGCTCTCGGCACCAAACTGATCCGAAGCTCTGCATATCATCCTCAAATGGATGGACAAACTGAGCGAGTCAACCAAATTCTTGAAGACATGCTCCGAGCTTGTATTATTCATTATGGTACAAGCTGGGACAAATGTCTTGCTCTGGCTGAATTCTCTTATAACAACAGTTATCAATCCAGCCTTCAGATGGCTCCTTTTGAAGCGTTATACGGTCGCAGATGTCGAACTCCTTTGAGTTGGTCCGAGACCGGTGAACGCAAAATCTTTGGACCAGACCTAGTTGTCGAAGCCGAAGATAAAGTCAAGATTATTCAAGCCAACCTTAAAATAGCTCAGTCCAGACAAAAAAGCTATGCAGATAAAAGAAGGAAGCCTTTGCAATTCCAAATAGGAGATTTTGTATATCTCCGAGTATCTCCTACCAAGGGCGTCCAGCGTTTCGGAATAAAAGGAAAACTAGCACCCCGATATATCAGACCCTTCAAAATTCTTGAAATTTGTGGCCCAGTGGCTTACAAACTTCTTCTTCCACCTCAAATGCGTACTATTCATGATATTTTCCATGTCTCTCAGCTTAAAAAGTGTATCAAGGTACCTACGGAGATCATTGAAACCCCAGCCATTGAGATCGAGCCCGATCTATCCTATGTTGAATAACCCATCAAAATCTTGGATACTAAGGAAAGGATCACTAGAAGAAGGACAGTTAAAATGTATAAAATCTTATGGGATCACCACACCGAAGAAGAAGCAACTTGGGAAACAGAATCTTATCTTCAGCAAAATTTCCCAAACTTCCTTCAAACCAATCCCCAAACCTAATCGTCTGATTTTTTTTTTCTGCCTTCGAATCTCGGGACGAGATTCCTTTTAGGGGGGGAGGCTGTGACACCCTAGGTGTCAAATTGTACCATAATAGGTATGAAATGTAATGAATGTGTTGAAATGTATAAGGTTGGATGTATTTGTAGAAATAAAATAAGACCTTATGTGTAATTTTATAAAAATATGAGTCCTTTTGTCCAAGATACATGTGTTGCAAAAGTAACCTTCAAAGTTTACTAGGGGTTTATATGTAAAAATGTTAGTCATCATGACAGTTTTGAAAAATTGCATGTAAGTCTAAAAGTATGAGAGTTTTGCCTTGGGAAGGACAAAACCCTTATAAAGTTCAAATTTAATCCAAGTTATCAAAATAAATATGTATACTTTGAGTTTTTGAATTCAAACCCTAGAGCAATGTTGTAGAGCTTGAAAAGTTACACATTTTCTATTTTGGTCATTTCTCCATTAGAACCCTGTAACAGTGGGAAATTTAGCTTTACTTTCAGGCCCTTGAAGTTTTTGTAATTTGCAATCAAGTCCTTGGCGCCCTTCTACCTTTCTTCTTCCTCTGGCTGTTCCCCCTGCTCCTCTGTTTTCTGTTCCCCACCGCCGCCGCCGCTATTTCTCGGAACCCCGGCCGGTCAGTGCCGCCCCCCTTGCCCCCCCTCACTCCTAGGCACCCCCTAGCCCTGCTCTCCGCCCTAGCTTGCCTCCGCAGCCTCTCCTCGCGCCACCACGCGCTTAGCGCCGCCGGCGGCTCTGCCACCTCCTCGCCGCCGTGGCGCCCGGCCATGCGCTGTTCCTCTCCCTCCTCCTCTCTATAAGAAGCTGCCCCAGGACCTCCTGAAGCTGGTTCCCCACTCTCTAGCGCCTCTCCCTCGCCGTAGCTCGGCTCCCTGCGCCACCACACCGCCGCCAGTACTGCCACCGCCGGCGACCCCCTTCCCAACCTCCCCAAGTCCGGCCAAGCCCTCAAACGGGTGTGTCCCAGTACCCTCTCACTCCCCATCCCCTTCCCCTTGCCATCCGAGCTCTCCCTTCGCCGGATTTGAGCCTAGACCGAGCTTGCCTCAGCCGGCCATGGCAGAGGGACCAATCTGCGAGAATTTAATTCTTTCCGAGGGCCTATATGAAAGATCTTGATTTCCTTCTCTTTTCCAATGTGCTGAACTTTTAAAATTCCTAGGAAATCATAGAAAACTCAAAAAAATGTAAAACCAGTTGGACCTGAATCCTTATTTCAAACTCTATCACTCTTGTTTTGTGACCATGTTATGAAAGTATATGGTTTGTGCTGTGTTTAAAGTGGAAGTAAATGAATGCTTGTTATTTCATGTGAGTGGTATTGCTGGCTTGTAAATTCAATAGAAAATTGTAAGAAATTCCAAAAATTTCAAAACCAGTTTTGTTAGAAACTAGATTTTGAAATCTACAACTTCTATTAAGTAAGTTTGATATGAAACTAAATATTTTTGAAATCTATGTTAGACCTAAGATAAAAGAGTGTAATATTCATAGTTCCTGCATGTTAACCTTGTTGATCATGATTTTTGATATACAATCTCTATAGATTAAATATGAATTAATATAAAATTTTCAAACCTAAGTTTGTTTTATAATTTAATTCTTTTAAGTTGATCAATTCAATTTGTTTTATAGTAGAATTAGCTAAGTCTATCCAGTAAATCTTATCTAATTAGATCTTTAGGTCAGAATCCCTTAAGTATGCAATGGATCTGTGTTTAAATTTTTCAAAACTTTATAACCCTAATATTATCCAGGGTTCACATTCAATTTTGAATTTAATTTAAACTTGAAATACTTAATTTCTATTTCCAATTAAATCAATGCTATAATCATAAGTTAAATATAAATGATTCAAAGCTTAAGTTCCTTTTTGTACCATGAGTTCTTGAGTGTTAGCCTTTTGGATTGCATCTTTACCGTGAATTGGGATGAAAATGTATGCATCCATTGAACTCCATCTTGCAAATCATGTAGACTCGACCACTCTCGCCGATGGAAATTACCAGCTAATCCCGGAACCAGAAGGCGGATGTTCTGAAGACCCTAAGGACTTCGTCAGGGGATTCTCTGAAGGCCCGAACCAAAGTTCGGACGTTATTAACTTGACTAACCCCAGCCCTACCAATAAAGGCAAGCCCCGGACATAACCTACTATTTTAATTACACTGCACCTTATATCTATTTACGTATTCTATGCATTAAGTTCTTAGGGATTGCTTGAAACCCTAGTTGCATTCTCCTAGGAACCAATGTGATGGATACTAGCACTTGAGTCCGACTAGCTGCTATGCTAATAGGACCGGTAGAAGTCGGGTGATTTCCTATCACTCGCGCGATATAGGAGTTGTAATGTTTACATTCCTGTTATCACTATAAGGATGACGGACGGAAGTTTTATGAGGTATCATGGTTGAAATGATACCCCGTCTGTGTTGTTGAACTTGATAAGGTCGCAGCGTGTGGTGATCGGGGTTAAGCGTTTGAAAGTACTAACCACGTACCGCGAAATATGGTAAGCGGTAACCTAGTAACCAATCGGCCCGAGGAGTGGACATACCTCCCACCACTCGTCTTGCTTCTTCTGGTTACTTATGTTCGATTGGGGAAATACGTGTTGCAAGGGCAACCAGGAATACGGGTTTTGTAGTCGCGCTACAAACGTATGTCCTGCACTTTGGAAGTGCGTATATTCCTGTAGTCACTTGTGGTGGACCTGTCCACGAGTCGGAATGAAAGGCAAACGGTTGCTTCGGAACGACCCTGTGGTGTTCCAAGCGTGTGAGTTAGGTTTACCTTGCAAGGTTAAATTCGATTCAGAATCATCCGCTTCTCACGATGTTTGAGACTGCTTGATCCCTTTGTCACATTGAGTAATAAGAGCAATCATATGATTATCAAAGGTGATGTTTGACCAAAGATTCTACCTTTATTGAATAGCTATAGGTGCTCATTTAGATTGAATAATCACATAGAATTTGAAAGCTAAAAGTTGACATTAAGGATCTACCTTTATCGCTTTTCAACTGAAACTAAATCCAGAACCATTTCAAGCTTCCATAAGTCTAGTTATGGGCTAAAGTATACCCAATCCCGGGTAAGCCTTGCTGAGTATTAGTATACTCAGCCTTGCTAGTTATATATTTTGCAGGTAATGTCTTGAAGACCCTACTCTTCTCTTGCCTTGGCCCTGTGCTCTTTCAGAAGGTTGGTCCGTGGAATGGGATCCGTCCCCGGCCAACACTGGTGATATCGAGTGATGTCGTGCCTAGGCTTAGCGTGACATCCGTCTTGACGACGTGTTGTAATCATCACGTATGTTCCGCTGCCAAATACCATAGCTTTAGCAGTTTGTAATATACTGCTTTTCAAAGCTCTTATAATGTAATTCCTTGTGATGTAAAATATGATGGTGATTGTATCTCTGGACTCACCTTCGTGTGAGGTAACCTTATTTGATCCTGTGTATCGGTGGTTTATCGGGATGTTGCCCGACAGGCCAAGGGATTATACCGTTTGAAGCACGTTGGAGCCCTTTGGAGTGGACTCGCGTACTTGAGCCGGTATAATTCAGGTTGGTTCTGCCACACATATTGTCCACGTCTGACAGGAGTGCAGGTAGCTCTAGCTGGTGAGCCACCTCGCCTTTCTGTTCCAAGATATTGAACGGGCCAATGTATCGGGGTGACAACTTCCCTTTGATCTTGAATCTGCGCAAACCTCTGATAGGTGACACTTTTAGATACACATAATCTCCTTCCTCAAAAGTCAACCCTCATTATCGAGTATCTGCATAACTTTTCTGCCTCGATTGAGCCACTTTCAAATTCTCACAGACAACCTGTACCTGTCTTTCGGCCTCTTTAATGATCTCAGGCCCGAACAATTGACTTTCACCTGTCTCACTCCAATATAACGGAGTGCCTCAAATGGTGCCATCTTCAAACTGGCTTGATAACTGTTGTTGTACGAGAACTCTGCGAATGGCAAACTCTTATCCCAACTACCTCCATATTTTAGGGCACAAGCCCTAAGCATATCTTCCAACACTTGGTTGGTCCTTTGTGTCTGCCCATCAGTCTGCAGATGATAAGCGGAGCTGAAATTCAACTTCGTATCCATCGACTCATGCAACTTCTACCAAAACCGAGACGTGAACTAAGTACCTCTGTCTGACATGATCTTCTTAGGTTCCCCATGCAAACACACAATTTGGGAGATATATAACTCCGCTAATCATTCTCCTGTGTAGGTAGTCTTCTCCGGTATGAAGTGAGCTACTTTGGTCAAATGATCCACTATAACCCATATGGAATCATAACCGTCTCGTGTGCATGGCAATCCCACGATGAAATCCATATCAATTTCTTCCCATTTCCATTTTGGCACCTTCAACGGCTGTAACAAACCGGTTGGTCTCTGATGTTCTGCCTTAACCCTCTGACACACATCACACAGTGCCACATGAGCTGCAACATCACGCTTCATGCCATACCACCAATATTTCTCCTTCACATCCTAATACATCTTGGTACTGCCCGGATGAATAGAATAAGCTGAGTCATGAGCTTCCTGTAAGATTTTCTCACGAAGATGATCCACATCGGGCATGCATATTCTCTTTCGGAACCACACCGTTCCATGTTCATCTTCTGTGAAGTTAGGTGCTTTGCCTGCTTCTATCATCTCCTTTACCTCCTGAATCTTAGGATCCTCAAGCTGACCCTTTCGTATCTCTTGCTCGAGAGTAGGCTCTACCTCTATAGTGATTCCTTCCGAATGAGCAATGAACCCAAGATTGAGTCATTCAAACTCTTCATACAACTCCCAAGGCATGGTGACTCGTCCTCTCGTTCTCAAGTGGCCTCATCCTCTGCATGGTGACTCCACTGAACCTTACACATCCGTATCCTCTTACTCCGGGTGATTCTCTCTGCTGTGTTAAGGATTTTGATCGGGTGCTCCGCGTAAGTCAAATCATCCTGCACATTCAACTCCTCTAGTGGCAACTGTTCCTCTAGTACCCTCAAACACTTCTTCAACAGTGATATGTGGAGCATGTTGTCCACGTCTGACTGTAGTGCAGGTAGCTCTAGCTAGTGAGCCACCTCGCCTTTCCGTTCCAAGATACTGAACGGGCCAATGTATCGGGGTGACAACTTCCCTTTGATCTTGAATCTGCGTAAACCTTTGATAGGTGACACTTTCAGATACACATAATCCCCTTCCTCAAAAGTCAACTCTTGTTGTCGTGTATCTGCATAACTTTTCTGCCTTTACTGAGCCACTTTCAAATTCTCACAGACAACCTGTACCTATCTTTCGGCCTCTTTAATGATCTCAGGCCCAAACAATTGACTTTCACCTGTCTCACTCCAATATAATGGAGTTCTGCACTTCCTGCCATACAATGCCTCAAACGGTGCCATCTTCAAACTGGCCTAATAACTGTTGTTGTAGGAGAACTCTGCGAATGGCAAACTCTTATCCCAACTGCCTCCATATTTTAGGGCAAGCCCTAAGCATATCTTCCAACACTTGGTTGGTCCTTTCAGTCTGCCCATCAGTCTGCGGATGATAAGCGGAGCTGAAAGTCAACTTCGTGTCCATTGACTCATGCAACTTCTACCAAAACCGAGATGTGAACTGAGTACCTCAGTCTGACACGATCTTCTTAGGTTCCCCATGTAAACACACAATTCAGGAGTTATATAACTACGCTAATTGTGCTCCTGTGTAGGTAGTCTTCACCGGTATGAAGTGAGCTACTTTGGTCAAATGATCCACTATAACCCATATGGAATCATAACCGTCTCGTGTGCGTGGCAATCCCATGATGAAATCCATATCAATTTCTTCCCATTTCCATTCTGGCACCTTCAACGGCTGTAACAAACCGGTTGGTTTCTGATGTTCTGCCTTAACCCTCTAACACACATCACACAGTGCCACATGAGCTGCAACATCACGCTTCATGCCATACCACCAATATTTCTCCTTCACATCCTAATACATCTTGGTACTACCCGGATGGATAGAATAAGCTGAGTCATGAGCTTCCTGTAAGATTTTCTCACGAAGATGATCCACATCGGGCACGCATATTCTCTTTTGGAACCACACCGTTCCATGTTCATCTTCTGTGAAGTCAGGTGCCTTGCCTGCTTCTATCATCTCCTTTATCTCCTGAATCTTAGGATCCTCAAGTTGACCCTTCCGTATCTCTTGCTCGAGGGTCGGCTCTACCTCTATAGTGATTTCTTCCATATGAGCAATGAACCCAAGATTGAGCTGTTTAAACTCTTTATACAACTCCCGAGGCATCTAGCTAACCATTTTCATGTTCACATAAGTCTTGAGACTCAAAGCATCGGCAACCACATTTGCCTTCCTTGGATGATAGTGTATCTGCAGGTCATAATCCTTTATGAGCTCTAACCATCTTTGCTGTCTCAGGTTGAGGTTATTTTGAGTAAAAATGTACTTCAGACTCTTGTGATTGGTGTATATCTGACATCTGTGACCCAACAAATACTGCCTCCATATCTTCAGTGCATGTACCACTACTGCTAACTCCAAGTCATGTGTAGGATAGTTCTGCTCATGTTTCCTCAACTGACGGGACGCATATGCAATCACGTGTCCCTCCTGCATCAATACACAGCCAAGACCTTGTTTTGAAGCGTCACAATAGATGTCGAAACTCTTGTGAACATCAGGCATAGCCAACACTGGTGCAGTAGTCAACCTTTTCCTCAACTCATCAAAGCTGTTCTGACATGCCTCTGACCATATAAACTTCTTGTCCTTCTCTAGTAGTGATGTAAGGGGTTTCACTAGCTTAGAGAAGCCTTCTATAAATCTCCTATAATATCCCACGAGTCCTAAGAAACTCCGGATCTCCGACACTGTGGTTGGCGGTTCCCAATTCAACACATCTCTGACCTTTCCTGGATCCATTGCAACACCTCCGCCTGTGATAACATGACCAAGGAACGAGACCTCTTTCAACCAGAATTCACACTTGCTAAACTTGGCATATAGCTGATTAACTCTGAGTTTCTGCAGAACAAGCCTCAAGTGTCCCTCGTGTTCCTCCTCATTCCTGGAGTACACCAAAATATCATCAATGGACACCACCATGAACTTTTCAAGATACTCCATGAACACTTTATTCATCAGATACATGAAGTAGGCTAGAGCATTAGTCAATCCAAATGATATAACTGTGTATTCATATAGCCCGTATCTGGTAGTGAAAGCTGTCTTGGCAATGTCTTAGGGTCGTATCCTCAGCTGATGATACCGTGACCTCAAATCGATCTTGGAGAATACTCTGGCTCGCTCAACTGATGAAACATGTCTTCTATACGAGGCAACGGGTACTTGTTCTTGATGGTAACCTTATTCAAACTTCTATAATCAACACACATCCTCTGTGTACCATCTTTCTTTTCAACGAATATCACGGGTGCTCCCCAAGGTGAAGAAATAGGACGAATGATTTGTTTATCTAACAATTCTTTTAGCTGTTTCTTAAGTTCCTCTAGTTCACCAACTGACATTCTATATGGCCTTTTAGCAATAGGTGCAGTACCAGGTAGAAGATCTATGATGAACTCAATGTTGCGCTCAGGGGGCATGCCTAGCAAATCATCGGGGAAGACATCCGAGTACTCACAGACGACTCTAATGTCTTCAATCAAATCTGCCTTCAACTGATTCACTGCACAATCTACTGCCGATGGAAGTGTTGCAACCAACTCAAATCGTTCACCTTCTGGGCTTGTGAGAAGTGCTGATCTTTTGGCACACTGAATAACTGCATCGACCTTGCTCAGCCATCCCATCCCGAGTATGATATCTGTTCCCTTGGAATCCAGTACCATGAAATTTGCACGAAATTCCCTGCCCACAATCTTGAAACTAACGCCTAGGCACTGATACATGGCTTTCATATTTCCCCTAGGCGAACTAACTAGCATGTGGTTGGACATGGAATGCACGGGAATGCCATATTTTGCGACAAACTGAGTGGAAATAAAGGAGTGTGATGCTCCAGAATCAAATAAAACTGATGTAGGGGCTGAGTTGATGAGGAACATACTGAACACAACATCCTGAGCCTCCTAAGTGATCTCCGCGGCCACATGATTTACACGCCCGCGGATGAAGTTCTGCTGACCCTTGTTGTTCTGCGGTGTCTGGTTGTTGTTTCTAGGCTGTTGCTGTTATGGGGTCTGCCTCTGTCCACTGTTGTTGAACTGGCCTGGAGTATTCTGGACGTTCCTCTTGGGACAACCATTGGTGTAGTGTCCCACCTCACCATATCTGAGGCACGTGTTGCCACCTGTGGAAACAGGGGTATTGTTCCTCATAGGTGTTCCCGTAGGAGTGTTCTGGCGATTCTGCAGGAAGTTGGGACGCTGCACTGACTGACCGGCACGCTGAGCTTGCTGCTGCTGACCCTGTTGGTTGGGCGCTGGTACTGATTCTGCCCATAGTTGACATTTTGTCCTCCAGTGCGAAAAGGTGTCCCTTGTGGGGGCGCGAAACGAGGGCAGGAGTTGCTGCTAAATTGCCTTGACGACTCAAACTTCCTCTTCTGCTCACCCATCTCCTTGCGAGCATGCTCCACCATGATGGCATCGTCCACCATCTTCTGGAAATTCTCGAAAGTGTGCACCATTAGCTGATATTTGATAGGACCAATCAGACCATCCCTGAAGTGATCCTGCTTCTCTTCATCATCTGCTACATCTACGGGAGCGTAGCTAGACAGTTGAATGAATTTGTCCTGGTACTCACTCACGGACATCGATCCCTGCTTTAGTGCAAGGAACTCTTGCTTCTTGAGCTTCATCAAGCCTTTAAGTATGTGGTGCTCCCTGAATTTGTTCCTGAACTCCTGCCAGGTGATGGTGTTGGGGGTGTCATGGGCTGCGGTGTAAGCATTCCACCAATCTGTAGCGGTCCCTTCCAATATGCCTGATGCATAAAGGACCTTCTCCCTGTCAGTACACTGAATGATGTTCAGCATCTTCTCCACCGTCTTGATCCAGTCGTCTGCTTGCAGAGGATCAGTTGAGTGAGAGAATGAGGGAGGTTTGTGACTCATGAACTCCCTATGCCTGTCTCTTGCTGGTGGTGGTGGAGCTTGGTTCATCTGAGCCTGCATATTGGTGATAGTATTCGCCATGTTGGTAAGCAGCTGAGTCTGGGCGGTGAGAAATTGCTCCATCCCTGCAGGTGGCGCCTGGTGTGGTTCACCTTGTTGAGGATCGGGGTTGGTACTGTTGTTCGTTTCCTGTCGTGGCACTGCAGGCTGATCAACTCCTGACCCGGACATGGTGTTCACCATCTGATCAGTTAGAAAAGTGAGACTCATGAAATTAATCATGGAAAAGGATAGGAGCAAGGATAAGATAAAGATAGTAAAGAGAATAGACAACCCCAAGCTTTACTAAACTATCTATCTTTATTATAAACTTGATACAATTGTGGTCATCACTCCACAATTTATCGCAATCATTACAAAGATCCAAATCATATTGTCCTCACAAAACCAAGCACACAAGCACATCAATCTAAATTAAACTAACTATAAAGACCGTTCGAACTAGCGGTTACAAAAGACACTTAGAAAAACTCCTATCTTAGAAACACTCCTAACTTAACTCCTAGATCTATAATCTCTAACGATAGCGGGTGTGGTAGCTGGGCTTTCTGTAGTGAATGCGCTTGCGAGGAGGTGACTTTGGCAGGTACTCAATGGACTCATCGATGTTGTACTCCTGGGGTAACTCTGGATCTCCCCTCAGCTAAACTTCCAGAATTGCCTTCTCCCTGATAGTCTTGCTCAGCTTCCTCTTGACCTCCTGGATCTCTACTCTGGCAGCATCCAAGTCTATGCCGAGAGCGGCGACCAACTCCTGCGTGGTGTCCATGAGTAAGCTTCCTTCCCCAGGGGGCGGGGCAGGAATCTGCGCACTAGTGGCACCCTTCATGCACCATGGGAACTGCTGAAACTCAGTGCCCTGAATCTCATCCCTATAAGCGTGGCAGAGATAGTAGAGCGCTCTCCTAGCAGCTTCACTAGTCCCTTCATCCAAAGTCCTCCTGGGCACGTCATCGAAGTGCTTGTAGTACTCCATCCGGCTGCCATACCTCTCATCCGGAACACTGATCACCACTACCACCAACCACTCCTCCTCCTGCTAGGCATTCTTGTACAAGCAAGCTTCATAGCGTGGCATCAGCGGGAAACTGATTCTCTGCATAGCCCTCCAGAGAAGTGTTGGGAATGGACCTTCAGCAAAGTCCAGGCGATGTATCTGCTTCTCGTAGTGGGGCTCGGGTGGCGGTGGACTTGCTGCAACGGTTGGCTCTAGATCATCATCTGGGTCCTCGTCACCACCATCGGGTGCAGTTGGGTCATCATCACCATCTTCATCATCATCTCTGCCTGCGGTACCTGGATAGGCACCGTCTCCTCCTGTAGCATCCTCATTGCTATCACTTGTGGTGTCAGGGTGGTCCTCAGGCAGCTCCATGGGCTCCTCCTTAGTGTCAGTATCCACCCAGCCTCCTTCATGGTAGCCGTAGTAGTCATCATCGTCGTCTTCGACTATCATGAACATGGGCTCCAGCTGCTTGGGCTCCTCCTGGTCGGGCACTTCCTGAGGATGATGGATCGGATGAGGCGGTCCATGGGTGCTCTTGCGAACGGTCTGCCTGGTTGTGGCCATCTATAGCAAAAGTGAGGACAACGCAAGATAGAGGATATTTAGAAAATGCTATAGGTAACCTTAAAGCAAGATTGCGTTTTGGAAAATACCAGTACACTTGAGAGGCAAGCATGAAGTAAAGGATGAGATAATAGTGATATAATCAAGAATAAGCAGTTTTCAAAAGCAAGCAAGCAGAAGCTAGGTTACTCAGCAAGATAAGACTTAGGGTGTATTTGGTTGGGCTTTCCAACCTACTATTGCTTTTGCAAAAGTCAAAAGCCAACCAAAGGGCTTAAACACCCTAGGTGCTTTTGCCCAAAAGCAGCTTTCACCATAGTACAAATGTAAAAGCACCTCTCCCCCTGCTTTCAGTGGCTTTTGGGGTAAAAAATTACCCACTTGCCACTGGTTATGAAAAAAATGATTTGTTCTAATCTCCCCAACCTGTTTGACTCCCGTCCCCATCCCACCCCCGCCTCTCGCCCCAACTCATCCGCCACCCCGCCTCACCCGCCCGTCGCCACCCAGCCCCGCCCGCCCATCGCCGCCCCGCCCTGCCTGCCCCGGTGCTTCGCCGCCTCGCCCCGCCTCGGTCCGTCATTGCCCCGCCCCAGTGCCGCCCCACCCCGCCTGCCCCGGCGCCGCCCCACCCTGCACCATCCTGCCTCACCCCGCCCAACACCTCCCCGCACCGCCCCGCCCCTATGCCGCCCTGCCCCACCCTGCCCCGCCCTGGTCCGTCGCCACCCCGCCCCGCCCCGTCGCCGCTGCCTCGCCCTGTCCCGACGCCGCCCTGCCCCAGCATTGCCCCGCCACGCCAGTGTGGCAGAACCAACCTGAATTATACCGGCTCAAGTACGCGAGTCCACTCCCGACGGCTCCAATGTGCTTCAAACGGTATAATCCCTTGGCCTGTCGGGCAACATCCCGATAAACCACCGATACACAGGATCAAATAAGGTTACCTCACACGAAGGTGAGTCTAGAGATACAGTCACCATCATATTTTACATCATAAAGAATTACATTACAAGAGTTTCCAACAATAGTGCAAAGTTTCACATTTAGTAAAATTATTACAAACTGTTAAAGTTATGGTTTTTAGCAGCGGAAAACATATGCATCGATTCACAACTCACCGTCAAGACGGATGTCATGCTAAGCCCGGGCATGACATCACTCGATATCACCAATGTTGGCCGGAGATGGATCCTATTCCACGGACCAACCTTCTAGAAGAGCACAGGGCCATGACAGGGGAAGAGTAGGGTCTTCAAAAGCTTTACCTGAAAAACATAAAACTAGCAAGGCTGAGTATACTAATACTCAGCAAGGCTTACCCGTCTCATGGTATACTTAGCCATGTAACTAGACTTATGAAGGCTCATAATGGTTTTGGGTTTAGTTTCAGCTGAAAAGCAACTAAGAGTAGATCCTTAATTTCAACTTTTAGCTTTCAAGTTCTATGTGATTATCCATTCTAGATAAGCATCTATAACTATTCAAGCATGGTAGAATCTTTGGTCAAACATCATCTTTGATAAACACAAGGTTGCTCTTGTTACTCTATGTGGTAAAGGGATCAAGCAGTCTCAATCTACGTGAGAAGCGGACTATTCTAAATCGAATTCAACCTTGCAAGGATAAACCTAACTCACACGCTTGGAACACCAAAGGGTCGTTCCGAAGAAACCGTTTGCCTTTCATTCCGACTCGTGGACAGGTCCACCACAAGCGACTGCAGGACCATACGCACTTCCAAAGTGCAGGACGTACGTCTGTAGCGCGACTACAAAACCCATACTCCTGGTTGCCCTTGCAACATGTATTCCCACACGTCAAACTAAGTAACCAGAAGAAGCAAGATGAGTGGTGGGAGGTATGTCCACTCCTCGGGCCGATTGGTTACTAGGCTTGCCGCTTACCCAAAACTCACGGCATGTGGTTAGTACTTTCAAACGCTTAACCCGCACTACCACACGCTGCGACCTTATCAAGTTCAACAACACAGACAGGGTATCATTCCCTTCCATGATACTGCACATAACCCCATCCGTCATCCTTATAGTGATTGCAGGAATGTAAACATTACAATTCTTATATCGCGCGAGTGACAGGAAATCACCCGACTTCTACCGGTCCTATTAGCATAGCAGCTAGTCGCACTCAAGCGCTAGTATCCAATACATTGGTTCCTAGGAAAATGCAACTAGGGTTTTTCATACAATTCCTAAGAACGTAATGCAAGGATAGATATAAATAACATAGGTTGCAGTGTAAATAAAGTAGGGTTTATGTCCGGGGCTTGCCTTTACTGGTGGGGCTGAAGTCAGAGATGTTAGTATTACTAGATTCCGAACTTTGGTTCGGGGCTTCCGATAATCCCTTGGTGACATTCACTTGGTCTTCAGGAATATCCTCTGCAGACTCCTGGGAGATCTTGTAGGTACCGTTTGCAGAAGTAGTCGTATCTACATGCAATGCAACATTACATTCAAAGTGTGCACATAAAACTATCTTAATTCACGATAAAGTTGCATTCTAACATTCACTTAACATACTACTCACATAACAATCAAGAAGATCTGATCTAAACTTAGACAGAGCTTTAGGGGAACAACTAATTAGAATCGGCTACTTGTTGAGGGTTACAACAGAGCCGATTGGAAACAATGGAGGTTTAGCTGATTGATGTGCTTAGGTCGTGCCTAACAGAGGCGTGTCTATTGTGTTAGCTTATTCATCTAGGGCTGTGTACTTTGGCCTGTGTAGCCGACTGGAGTGTGGTTAAGGGTATGTGATCGATAGATATTTAGCCGATCTCTCAATCAATAAATCGGCTGATAGAAGCGTGTGGATAAGGATAGGAAAACTAAGGATTGATCGACCACATTTGATCGATATGGAAAACAACTAGAATCGGCTTGGATCGGCCGATAGCAAGATTCCTAAGGCTGTGTGTGCATCTTCGATACATCGACTCTGTGCAGCCGATGTACGACAGAACAAAAGAAGTGTATCGGCAGTAGCCGATATTAGGAAGATAACAACCGCATCAGCTAACCAGCCGATGGTAGAAGCATATCAAAAGAAGTGCATCGGCTGACAGCTGTTACACAAAAACACCATAGTCTCAAAGGAAACGGATGCTTAGCGGCTGAGCTGATAGCCGATACTGAAGCATAGCTGCAGAGATGTATTAGCTAAGCAGCAAACATACATGAACTAACAAGGATTCTAATACGAAAAGGACCTTAAGGAGACTGCATTCAAAACAAGGATAAAGTCTTGATAGCAGGGATATGAGCACTCGTGTGAAAAGATTAACTAGATATTACACATTTCTACTTGACATACATCCTATGATTACTTTTCAGCTATAACACATGCATATAACTCAAAGTACAAATAAAACATTCATTCCCTAATGTTTAACCTAGAACACAAATCAAAGACTTCCAATTCAAAAGCACAACACAAAATTTGTAGATTTTGACCTAAAGGTCCAAACAAAACTGATTTTGTATTTTTATGAACTTCTTACGAAATTCTATGAAATGTAGAAGTTCACTAATTTGAAATAAAGAAGACTTTAGAAATTTTACAGAGAACACCTTAGAACTTTCTAAATCAAAGCAATTAAGTCCCTGGTCGGGGAAAACAGAGAACAAGAAGATAACGACGATATTCCAGCAAAGGAGTCGCCGGCATTAGGAAGATTTAGTGAATCAGGCAAACCTTGGGGTAACTTTGGTTGTGGAGGAGAACAGATGGAAAGTGAACTCCCGTGGTGAACAAGATCGGCGATAAGATGAGCTCGACGGTGACGAGATTCCGTGGGTGACAAAGAAGCTTGCCGGGAATTGTAGTGGGTGAAGATTGACCGGAGAGGTATTCCTCACAGTGATCCGTGGCGACGATAGTCGGCTTTGCCACGGCAACGATGTTCTGGCGAAGGGATCCGAAGAGGCTTGATAAGAGGGTTCACGAGCTTCCTCGAGGTGTCGTGGTCTTGCTCGGACGATCGGTGAAGGGTAAGAGCTACTGGATGTCGTAGACTCAAGGAAGAAGCCGATAGGGCCGGATTGGTTCGCTATGCCGACTCCTTTGCGAACCCCAGGGTTTTCCTGCTCACGGCTAAGCCTTCTCTGCTCACGCACATGTGCCGCTAAAGCATGGCCGGCACACCCGCGTAGCCTTTTGCAGGACCGCCACGCTAGGTTGCATCTCCGGTGCGCCGCTTCTGCTCTGCTCCCGCACCAACGGCCCCCAGCCTGCATGCGCGTGGTCGGTTGCCTTGCATACGCACGTGCCTGCGGAAACGAATTGAGTCGGCCGTCAGTCCTGCGTCGCGCGTCGGACCCGCGTTGTTCTGTTCCTGCTTCAACCTCTGCATGGGTGAAGGGAGCTCGCCGTGCCTGGCTGCACCGAGGCTCCTCCGAGCTCGTCACGCCCGACCGCCGCCTTCGCTCCGCAACTTCTCCTTCCGACTTGCCGCGCCATAAGCGCTTCTCCACCTCCGCAAGGATCGAGGTCTGCTCGCACCTGGCCACCTCCAAATCCTCCACGAGCAGTCTGCAGTGCCGCCTGACTTCATCCGTTGCCTTCTCCTCGACGGCCTCCGACGTTCTCCACGCTCGGCTCTATTGCTCCCATGCGGATCCGCCCGCAACCATCGCACTGCAGCTCCTCTCGCATCGCGCGTAACCTCCCTGCACATCATCGTCCTGCACGCCGTGCAGCTGCTCCTCCGCTTCCTGCTGCCGAACCCGTGTTCGCCTCGGCCTTGCCGCGTCACTCCCCCGCTCGCACACGCGTTCCAGTGCTGCTCGCGCCGCCTGTCCTTCGGCCACCCAGCGCTTGCACTCCAGCGCGCCGCGTGCCGCTCGCTCCCGCGCCAGACCCAACACCTGCCACGCCACCACTCGCTCGGGGCCGCCCCAAGCCGCGTGCGCCCGTACTAGCGCCCGCTCAGCCTCCGCTCCAGCATCGCACCTGCACACGCCTCCCACGCCGCCGCCTGGCACAGCGCCCGCGCGCACCCGCTCTGCGCCGCGCCCGCCTGCTGCCCGCGCGCTCCACACACTGCCTGCCAGCGCCTGCCTCCGCGCCCGAGCCGCTCCGTTCGGGGCCGCCGCGCCCGCGCGCCAGGATCCGGCCGCGCCGCGCGCTCCCGCGCGCCCGAGCCGTCGCTTGCCCGGGGATGAAGCGCCCAGGCGCTGCTGCCACGTGTGATGCCTGCTGAGGAAGGGAAATAGAGAGAGAGAGGAAGGAAAAGAGGGATTTTGATAGAGCTGCCGCCGGTGGGGAAAGAAAAAGAAAGGAGACACCAGGATAAGGAAGAGGAGAGAAGAAGGATAGATGGAATTTCCCAAGGGCTTATACGCAATTTCAGAAAACTGCAGGGACCTTTCTGTAAAGTAAAATTTCCCATTGATTTAAAACCCTAATGAAGAAATGCCCAAAACAAAAGTTGGAGAGTTTTTCAAACTCTACAATATTACTTTAGGGCTCAAGTTCAAAAACTCAAAACTTATATCTTTACACGTGAAGTTTTGAACAAAAGTTGGATTTGAATTACTTTTGTCCTAAAGAGCATAACTTTATAAAATTCATGACCGAAATGCAAGCATTTATGACATGTTATAATGACGGGATGGACTCGTCATAATGATTGGATAGATATGTCATGATGACTTGCACCTTTTACACTTTAGTCCTAAGTAACTTTGAAAATTACTTTTGTAAATCAAATACTTGCATAAAAGGACTTGTACGTTTATAAAATTACATAAATACCCTTATTTTCATAACTTTACCCAAAATTTTTTACACACTTCAACACACACATTTCAAATAAAACTTTTGGATAAATATATATTTTTACAAGACATAAAGTAAGAAAAACATATTTGCAAAACTACCCTTCACTTGTTTTGAAAATACCTCCTATCCAATTACATTTTGCAAAAACTATCCAATTACCCTAGGTTTTTCTGTAATTACAAAAATACCCTTTTTATTTGCACTTTAACTTTTCAAAAGCTTCACAAAAACACACAAAAGCTTTACACTCACAAGCACATACTTCACACTAACAAAATATACGTCTAGCTTACAAGCACATGAACTGTCACAGCCAGCCCCGGCGCCGCCCCACCCGGATGCTTTCTCCCAGCCCTGTTGTGCTCGCTCATCCCCTGAACACCGACACGTCTTGGCTGTTCCTCCTTGAACAGACAATACAAGCAATATTATGATGCGATTATTGCAATTTATTGGTGCTGTAAAGATTCATTGGATTCTAGATATGTTAATGGACCATTAGTGCAAAGTTGATGTATGGTTGGCGGCTAATTATTATTTTAATTTCTTGTAAATGTATTGTATATCTATTCAAGATACAAAAAATAAAGAAATTATTGACATCTCCTTGTATTTAGTAAAAAAATAAGATATCGTCAGTCGCGGGGGCACTTCAGACATCTTACCACTCAATAAGAGAATCGGCCAAAAATAATCAGAATTGCCAAACACTAAGCTTATGTTGACATATATCATAATTTTATGAGCTATTTAACTTGCGTAATTGCTACAGTTCTATTTATGCGGACCATATGGATGAAAACTTAGAAAATTTAATGTTTTCCTTTCCAAAAGATACATTTACATGTGAAATAGTGAACATTTTAGGTTTGTACGAGTATTTTGGTATATAGACAGTCCCACAAACCTTCAGGGGTATTACAGGTATTTCAGCCACAGCACACAGTTTTCCACAGCTCACAGCTGCTCTAACCAAATGGTCTTCTGCTTTTCCCATAGCAGCTTTTTCACAGCAGCTTTTCCACAACCCACAGCTCACAGCAGTTTTTGCAAAAGCCACAGCCCAACCAAACACACCCTTAAAATTCGACCATTACTGAGTAGGCTAACATTCTACAGTCAACACTACTCTGATACCACTTCTGTCACACCCGGTTTTGAAAAGGGAACCGAATGGATCTCATATGTGCGCCAGGATCAAGTTCCACACATATGATAGACGTCACAAGTGTATACCCGAAAATATGCATTTAACAAAATAGAGTATCATAGTACTTTATTACATAACCAAAAGTCTTAATCTTAAGCGAATATATAAACATTCATAACTAGCAGCGGACTTCAACTTCACAGGCAGATGACTGGGAGACATACGCCTAGTATTCTTCAAAATCTTCGGAAAACTCCGGACAATTATCTTGTTCTGAGCAGCATTGGTTTTAATAAAGCAAGCGTGAGTACACTTATGGTTGGTACTCAGCAAGTGGAGTAAATTATATGACATGCAAGGCTATAATCAAGGAAAAGCTGACATGGTTTGACTATGATAAGCATTTTTAGTCGATCAAGTTTCATTAAGCAAGCATTAACTAAGTGTAAGTATATACCAACCCTTAAACAAATAACAGAGATAAATAATCAATAACATAAATAAATAAAGAACATCGATTTAGATCATCTTTAAGTTTAGTTATCATGTGAGGGTCCAAGCCGCTCTTAACCATGAGCATGGCTGATATATCAGTTTTCACTCTGCAAAGGTTGTACACTTTACCCACAATTCATGTTTCCCTTGATGCTCGGGTTTGCAAGGCCCATAAACACTTCCGAGGTGAGTGGTAGGGATTCACTACGAGACCTTTACAAAGATTCCCTAAGTTATGACAATCCGCTAAGGTTTCAAGTCAGAGCAATCATAACCCTCCCTAATGAGGTAGGGCCTTAGCCAAGGACCACATATCATAAAGCCTCAAGAGGACCGAGTTATACCCCGAAGATGCAACCCCTCTTGCCCTTTCGGTAAGATTATCATAAGCTAAAGTTTCTAATTAATTAACCAAGACCAGAGCCATGTAGTATTGTGGTTGCACCATTTTTTTGGGTTGTTCTCCATGTTCCAATTAATGCAATGATGTTAATTATCACCATAAAAGTATTCCAGAACATGAATAAACAAGTGTAGCATGATTTCTAGGTTATCCAACCAAAGTCTAAGTAATAGCAACTGGCGTAGCTACAACATAAATGTAATAACCCAGGTTTAATCAAGGAAGTTCAATAGAAACTAGGCACATCCTTAGTTTGGGATCCATCATATTCTAGACACATGCATGCATATAAACTAAACGTGTGTGTTTATAATGTTATTGGGACTGAAGTATGATCAAGGACCACTTGCCTTCATCAAAGAACTACTGCTGCTCGGGAACATCTTCAAAGCTTTGCTCTTGCGAACCCTCGAACTGCGCACCGTCTATCGTAACACACAAATATATACAAACAAGCAATATAATAAATAAGAAATAGTGCACTAAACAATATAAACAGAACAAAATAACATTATTAAGCTACTGTATATGTCACAAAGATCAAGTGAGCGCAAGAATCGATGAAAACGGAGTTAAAACGGGAAGTTATGGCTAAAACATGATTCTAGGGGCTTATTTGTAGAAGATTTGAAACTAAAGGGGCTCTGAACAAAGAAACCGAGGGCTAGAACATAATTAACCTTAGATCTAGGGTTTAGATTGCAAAACATAAGGGTTTAGGATGGCGGGTTCTATTTTTGTAAAAGATAGGGGCCTAAATAGAAGAATAAGGATCTATTCGCGAATACTTTTGAACTGCCGTGGACTGCGGGTTGATTTCTATGAAACTCAGGGGCTAAAGTGCAAAGTTGCCTCAGGTTGACCGGTATCTAGTTCACTTGACTCAGGTTAGATCTAATCTAACCCGTTGGATCGGGATCTAACGGCTGTGAGCGGCTGACAGCGTGGGGGCGGCGGCGCTGAGTGCCGGCAGCGAGGCGATGCGGCAGCGGTTCGCCGGAGTAATGCGTAAATGCGTTTTCGGGCATGGTTTAGGCTCGGGTTTGGCCTAGGAGCAAGAGAGCGAGGTGAGGAGTGCATCTAGGGGCTGGGGAAGAGGCGACGGTGGCTGGAGATGGCGGCCGGCGTTGAGGTGCGGCTCGGGGCGACGGCAAGCAATTGGGCGCACGGGAAAGTGGGGAAAACATGGGATAACCGGCGGGCGACGATCCTTACCCCACGGTGGAGCTTCTGCGGTGGCTTGCGGCGGCAAAAGAGAGGCGGAACGGCGATGGCAACGGCGACCAAAGCGCGGAGGGGGAAGAGCTCGGGCGCTTAGGGTTTTCGGGCCAAGACGGTGGCTGCAGCTTGGGGAAGAGCTAGGGAACGAGGGCGGCGGCTTTATAGGGCGGCCGGGGTACCTAGGCATGCGGGCCCGAGACACCACGCGGGCGGGGCGGCGCCGTGTGCCAGCCAGACTCGAACTCCAGTCCGAGCCTGGTTTGGGGGGAGGGGGAAGATGACCTCGGCAGATGGGGTCCACCCATTAGCGAGAGAAGGGGGAAAGGAGGAGGAAGCAAGTCGCACGGAGGAGCTAGGCCGGGGAGGAGCTGGGCCGCGCGCGGGGGTGGGGGGAGAGAAAGGAAGGAAAGAAGCCAGCGGGCTGCTGGGCCGCGTGGTGGAGGGGAAAATGGCCAGCTGGGCTCAGGCCGCATGGAGGAGCTGGGCCGCGCGCGGGGGGGGGGAAGAGAAAGGAAGGAAAGGAGACAGCGAGCTGCTGGGCCGCGCGGTGGAGGGGAAAAAGGCCAGCTGGGCTGGGCCGTGTGGGAGAGAGAGAAGGAAAGGCCTGGTTGGGCCGGGCTGCAAGGGGAAAAAAGAGAGGGAAAAAGAAAAGAGAGAGTGGGCCGGGCCCAATTAGAAAAAGAGGGAGAAAAAGAATTGCATTCAAATGCATTTAAATTTTAATTTAAAATTTAAATTCATATGGAAGACAAACAATAAAACGATGCAATGGGGCATGAAATGCACAAAAAAAACTATTTATTTCCTTATTTTTTATGGTTAAGTAAATTACTATTAATTCACGGTAAATGCTCTAAAATCAAAATGATAGAATAAAAACCTTATGGATCCTAAAAGAATTCTAGCAAAATTTATTTAGATTTCTAATTTGAGAATTAGGGTGTTACAAAGAAGGGACCATACCGGTAGGGGCCACACCGACGACAGTGACTGTTTCCCCGCCTTCACCACCAACATCACTGACAAGTCCTACCAAAAGGACTTCAAACCAGTCGGAATCCTAAAGTACGATGGTAAGCAAGACCAAGCCAGTGGATTCGTTGCTATTCCATCGTAATTGAAGTTTCAAGGGGATCCAACTCCACAAAAGCTCTCTACTTCCCGGTGGCTCTAGAGTCCGCACCCCTCACATGGCTTGAAAGCCTCAAGCCAAACTCCATCGACTCGTGGGAGGACCTCAAACGGGCCTTCATCGACAACTTCCAAGGATCCATGATCAGAGAGGGTACTTGCCACGATCTCTCCTAGGTGAAGCAAGAGATGAACAAGACCCTAAGGTCCTACACCCAGTGTTTCTTCGAGACGTGCACCACCATCACCAACATCACCGACGAGAACGTAATCCGCTGCTTCTAGAACGGGCTCTTCTCGAAGCACACGTACCACAACTTCGGGTGCAACCGCCCGACCACTGCTGTAGAGCTACGCGACATGATGGCACGGTGGGATGACCAAGAGGACAAGGAGAACGACCGCTTCCCCAAGCGCAACCACAATAAGCAAAGCAACGGCAACGGCCACTTCGACAAGAACCAGCGGAACCACTCGGGGAATACCCGAAAGTGCAAGCTAGACCATGAAGTTGCGGCTGTAGAGTGCAACCCACGCGGCAAGAAGTCGAGGAACAACAACTCAGAATATGAGAAAGTCATGCACAAACAATGCCCGATACACCCGAAGTCGCGACACACACTCTTCGAGTGCGTCACCATCCGCAAATCACTTAATGAACCACCCTTCCCTCAAGCAGGAAAGTGAAAAGACAAGGAGGATGATGAGGAAGGTGACAAGTCAAGGGCTCAAGACTTCCAAGATCTGAAGAATGTCGTCAACGTCATCTTTGGTGCAGATGACAGATTCCCCTCCAAGCGCACGCAGAAGTTGACCCTGCGTGAAATACTCTCTGTGGAGCCGGCCATGACAAGGCCTCTGAGATACAGGGAGGTCCGGATCTCCTTCTCCAGGGATGATAAATGGACTAGCTTCTGCGAACAGGGAAAGTTCCCGCTCGTCCTAGACCCTGTCATGGCGGGCTCACAGCTAACCGAGTACTCATCGGCGGTGGGAGCGGCCTCAACCTGCTTTTCACAAGTACTATGAAGAAGATGGGCCTGGATATCTCCAAGATGCTCAACCTCAGCAAAGCTCCTTTCAACACCATTGTTCCGGGTAACACAGCTGCACCACTCGGGTCAGTGGTCCTGCCAGTCACCTTCGGGATGAAAGACAACTACCGCACTGAGTATATTAAGTTCAAGGTGGCGGATTTGGACTCATGATACCATGCCATCCTTGGCAGACCGGCACTAGGAAAATTCATGGCCGTGCCCTATTATGTCTACCTGCTACTCAAAATGCCAGGTAAGACAGACGTACTCACACTCCGTGGTGACCCAAAGAAGTCGTACCATTGCGACCAGGAGGCGATCGAGTACGCCACGACATCATGCGTGCCAGAGCCCTCTCCAGAAGTACAAGCGGCCGTGCAGAAGCTGATCAACTCAGAGATGGAGATCTCCAACCAGCGGCCTAGCCAGTCGAGGGTTAAACCCAACCCCAGCAACTCGGCATCAAGGCCATCCAGCTGCAAGAAGGCAACCCATCCAAGACTGCTTTGATTGGGGGTGGCTTAGGTAATAAATAGGAAAGCGCGCTCATCAGCTTCCATAGGGCCAACCGTGACATATTCGCATGGAAACCAGCGGATATGCAAGGGGTGCCCAAGGAGTTGATCAAGCACTGCCTAAAAGTCGACCGTAAAGCCACTCCGAAGAAGCAACGACTACGACGCTTCGCCCCCGACAAGAGGGAGGCCATCAAGAAAGAGCTAGCAAAACTACTCGCGGCTGGTTTTATTAAAGAAGTGTACCATCCCGAGTGGTTAGCTAACCCTATACTAGTCTTGAAAAAGAATAATAATGAATGGAGGTTGTGTGTGGATTATACTGATCTCAATAAACACTGCCTAAAGGACCCCTTCACGCTCCCACGCATCGACCAAGTCATTGACTCTATATGTGGCTATGTCTTTCTCTCCTTCCTCGACTGCTACTCGGGCTACCATCAGATAGCTCTCAAGTAGGAAGATAAGATCAAAACAGCTTTCATCACCCCTTTGGAGCATACGTGTACACTACAATGTCATTCAGGTTGAAGAACGTAGGAGCCACCTATCAACGGGCCATCCAACTGTGCCTTGCGAACCAGCTACACCGCAACGTTGAAGCTTACGTGGATGACGTGGTCATCAAGACCAGATCCCCACGACGAGTTCATCACTGATCTCGAGGAGACATTCAATAGCTTACGGAAGTTTTGATGGAAGCTTAACCTGACGAAGTGCGTCTTTGGTGTGCCACAAGGAAAACTACTCGGGTTCATCATCAGTCACCAAAGAATTGAAGCAAACTCATAGATGATCAATGCCATTACAGCCATGGACGCTCCAAGGATGATCAAGGATGTCCAGATGCTCACGGGCTGCATGGCAGCTTTGAATCAATTCAACGTCAAGTTGCTCAAGCTCCATGACAAGTTTCAGCGGAGAAAGGGGACTACCCTTCTTCAAATTGCTTAAGCTCCACGACAAGTTTCAGTGGACCGAGGAGGCAAACCAAGCACTACAAGATCTCAAGCACCATTTGCAGTCGCCACCCATCTTGACGGCTCACCAACCAGGCGAGAATCTGCTACTCTACATCGCTGCGACTACTCACGTCATCAGCACGGCAATCATTGTGGAACGCTAGGAGGAAGGCCACGCCTTCGGGGCGCAGCGACCAATCTACTTTATCAGCGAAGTCCTCTCTGAATCTAAGGTTGGTTACCCAACGATTCAGAAAATACTTTACGGTATACTCATCACTTCTAGGAAGCTTTGCCACTATTTCAATGCGTACAATATCCTGGTGGTCTCCGACTTTCCATTGGCGGATATCCTCCACAATCAGGACGCTACCGAGCACATCTCCAAGTGGACCGTGGAGCTGGGAGCCCTCACACTCGACTTCAAGCCCCGGACAGCCATCAAGTCGCATGCACTAGTCGATTTAATGGCGGATTGGCGAGAAAACCAAGTGGAAGCCCCAACCAACCAGCCAGATCATTAGGCCATGTACTTTGACAGCTCACTCAAGCTCAGTGATGGTGGTGCAGGAGTACTTTTCATCAGCCCGAGAGGAGAACAGCTCAAGTACATGTTTCAAATACTATTTGAGGTCTCCAACAACGAAGCCGAGTATGAGGCATTATTGCACGGGCTACGCCTGGCAGTCTCCCTGTGTATCAAGCGACTACTCATCTATGGTGACTCCTTACTGCTGGTTCAACAAGTGATGAGGACATCTCTCCTTTGCATACAATGCAAGGACCGATCACTAGAGCACGTGCGCGACAGTTGGATCTCCAGGTACGTTCTAACCTTTTCAATTGTTTTTTAGAACTTACGCTGGTTCCATGCATATTTTATTGATTAGGAACAATGGAGAGGATCAGAAAGGACTTGGAGAAGGACAAGGAGTCAAGGAGGAGGAGCTAGGACGACCACACCAAGGAGGATTCCATGTCCAACTCGACTTCGACTCCACCTCGGATTCCAGAACCTGACTTCACCAAAATTGACGCCCTGGCCACATACAGAGTCGGATTTGGACGTTCTATATATGGTTGAAACCATAATTTCATAGAACTTCCAATGGAACTGGTCCCAGCTCAAAATTCTTTCTGAGTCAATGGGAATCGTCGACATAAGTGGGCGTCCAGAATCTGTCTGGGTGCTGTGTCACCGTCTGTTGGGCTGTTGGCCCATGTACCGTGTTTGAACCCATTAGGGTTGCGTCCAGGGGACTTGCATGCCCCTAACTTTTTTTTATTCAGTAGCCATCACCATATTAGGGTTTGGGTTTTGCTTAGATTCAATATGTCATCAAACAGTGTCGCCGTTCATTGGTTTGTGAGACCCATCTCGTAATCAAGTTTGTTTGATTGCATCTCCTGTTCTTGCTTGTGTTCTTGATTGCACTTGCAGGGCTAAGCCTTCAAGGCGAGGTCATCCGTGTGACATGGGTGATAACCAATGGAGCAGTGGTGTAGTGATTGCGAGGTTCCGTTTGTTTGGAGCCTTGGTTCATCAACGTCGAGTTCTCCACCAATCAAGTTTACCGTACCTCTCGGAAGATCGGGTCCTCCTATCTATAAGTCAACAAGGAGTGGGACATTAACAAGGACACCATGGATGCCTACCTTACGAAAATATGCAAGCTTGAGAATAAGTTCTCAGGGTTAGAAATTCACCATGTGATTCGTGACAACAATGTGGGTGCGGATGTGCTCTCAAAAATGGATTCTGATTGAGCTAATGTCCCACCAGGAATTTTTGTTCACGAGTTGCAATACCCTTCCATCAGGACACCAGACTCAAGTTTCATCATTCAGGGTCCCAAGGAACCTGACTAAGAGGTCTTGATGATCGAGGTCGACTAGAGGTGGCCTTCATCGACTACATCTAGGAGCACAAACTACCCCCCGGTGTCGACCCAAAAAGAGCTGAAGCTACTCGCATCCTACGACAGAGTAAAGGATATGTTCTAGTCAGGGGTAACCTATTCAAGCATCGATCAGCATCAGGCATACTCATGAAGTGTGTCAGGACGGAGGAGGCTAAAGAGATACTCTAAGAGATTCATGAAGGCGTGTGCGGGAACCATGTGGCTTCTTGCACACTAGTCGGCAAGGCGTTTCAATCTAGTTTCTGCTGGCCAATTGCTTTGGCAGATGCCGAAACACTCATTCGCCGGTGTACCAACTGCCAATTCTTTAGCAAACAGCCCCATGTTCCGGCTCATAACCTCATCACTATACCACCCTCATGGCCGTTTGCATGCTGGGGCCTGGACATGATAGGGCCCTTAACAACTGTGCTAGGAGGTTTCACACATGTGTTGGTGGCCATCGACTAGTTTAGCAAGTGGATCGAGTACAAGCCAATTGCAACGCTCTCTGCAGATCGAGTGGTTACTTTCATCTACGATATCTTACACTGCTTTGGCTTCCCCAACACCATCATTATAGATTTGGGATCCAATTTCCACTCGCATCAGTTCTAGGATTTCTGTGAACGCAGTTCCATTGAAGTCAAATATGTTTCAATGGCTCAACTGCGGGCCAATTGCCAGGTTGAGCATGCCAACAGCTTGATTCCTGATGGATTGAACAAAAGACTCTATGTCAAGAATAGCAAAAAGGGAGGCAAGTGGATCCATGAGATCTCATCAGTAGTCTGGGGGCTTCGCACACAACCAAGCAAAGCCACAGGACAGTCACCTTTCTTTCTCGTATACGGGTCTGAAGCTGTATTACCAGCTGACGTGATGTGGAAGTCTCCATGATTGGAGATGTTTGAAGAAGGCAAGGCTGACACTGCAAGACATCTCAAGCTTGATTTAGCTGGGGAAATCTGATGCAATGTATTGTTCCAGTCGGCCCGCTACTTACAAGGAGTTCGTCGCTACCACGACAGGAACATTCAACAACGCTCTTTCAATGTTGGAGATATGGTTCTTCGATGAATCTAGGATGATACCGAGCTACACAAGCTTAACTCATGATGGGAAGGACCTTTCATTGTGCACAAAGTTACAGGCCCTAGATCTTATCGCTTATAGTACTCTGATGGCCAGGAGATACCAAATTCTTGGAATATTGAGCATCTACATTGTTTTCATCCTTGATCAACTAGGGACATCTTCTATTGGTGCCTGGAGATGGATACTTCTAGTACAACTCTATTTTACTGGTTTACGACTTGTATTACATGCAAGTTTGCTGAAGGGGTCTCTCTCCCATACTTCCAGTAACTAATTACTAGTTTCCGACTAGTCTCTTGGGTTAGTGAATGGGCCTTGTGCTCATACTTCCAGTACAACTCCATTTTACGGGTTTACGACTGGTATTACACGCAAGTTTGCTGAAGGGGCTTTGCTCCCATACTTCTAGTAACTAATTACTAGTTTCCGACTAGTATCTTGGGTTACTGATGGAGCCTTGTGCTCGTATTTCCAGTATAACGCTGTTTCACTGGTTTACGACTGGTATTACGTGCAAGTTTGCTAAAGGGGTCCTGCTCCCTTATTTCCAGTAACATATTACTTGTTTTCGACTTGTACACTATGTTTACTGAAGGGGCCTCGCTCCCACGGCAAGAGGTTTACTAGTTTACGACTAGTTCTACACGTGTTCAACTACTTTGACTACTCATCTTGACTACCATCCTAGTCGGGATCGACTCCGGCTAGATGGCTTCATTAACTATTCAAGACTCAGCGGCTACTTGCCCAATGCTACGTCTACTTTATGCTTATCATTTAGCTCCTGGCTCGGGGGCTTGATGGGACAAGGTACTCAGTGTGCCTCAAGGGACAGCTCTCATGCTTACATGCTGGATGCTGTACAACTACTCAACAATACCCGATCCAAGAGACTTTTTAAGATCTATGTTGGATAGATGTTTGTTAACCATTATTTCAGAGATTTTATTCTGAAATAAGGGGTTTGTTCAAATTATTACCCAAAGGACTTATTTATTCATTGGCTCAGGGCACAACAATTGATTTGAGAGGTAATTTTGGGTGTTTTTTGGGGATGTTATTTGTTTAACCATTTTTTCAGGGAATTCATTCCAAAAAAAGAGGATTTCAAATTTACTACACTTATTTGCCCATGTTTACCACCAAATCTTTACCATCATATATTGCATGCTGTGACATCCAGGTAATAAGTGATATAAAAACTAAACTTTAGTGTAAAATAGACATGGTTGTTAAGGGTTGCAATAAGGGCTAGGGGTGTATTTGTAAATTTCTATGCAATCTAGGTCTTTAAGTGCAAGGTGTGTGATTTGGAAGGTAGCTTTGGAACCTAGGGGGAAATATAATGTTAAGTGTTAAATTGGTGGGATCATAAGAAAAAAATAAGCCCTTAAGTAAGGATAGGGGCCTATCTATAAATAAACCTAAGCTATAGGGTCTTTTATGCAAATAACTAGGGGATAAAAGTAACTTTCATTTTTACCTGAGGGCCTATTTGTAAGAGTATTTTTCATCATGACATTTTGTGGATATTTGTAAATGTATCAAAAATTTGTTTAAAATTTCGTTTGGTAAGGACAAAGGTAATTTAAATTTTACCTTGTTCAAAATTCAACAAATTATACTGCCAACTTTGAGTTTTTGGATTTGAGCCTTAAAGCTAAAATGTAGATCTTGAAAAACTCTACAACTTTCATGTTGGGCTTTTTCTCAGAAAACCCCTAGATCAGTGGGAGAAATTAGATTACCATAGAGTCCCTGTAATTTTTGAGTTTTGCAAACAGGTCCCTGGACCCCCTTCCCTCTCTTCTTCTTCCCCGAGCGCCTGCTCTGCTCTGCTTCGCCCCTGTCCTCTTTGCTCCACCGTCAGTGCCGCTCCCCTGGCCGCTGCCTGCCCTGCCCTCGCCGCCGATCATCTCTGGCCTGCTCTCTTCCCCACACGTCACCCTACTCCTGGCCGCCGCCGTAGCTCCTCCTCGCTGTCCCCTTTTGTGCGCGCCACGGCTTCCTCCGAGCGCTCGCCGGCCGCCACCGCATTGTCACCGAGGAAGGCCCAGCACGGCGCTTAAATCTTCTGTCTCTCACGCGCAACAGCATCGCCTTAACCTCTACGTTCCTTTCCTCCAGAACCTCTGTCAATTCTCGAGCCCCCGATCCACTTCCCACTGCCGCCTTCGTCTCCTGCTCCGGCAACACACAGCGTCTCCGTGGGCAGCCACCAGCAGACATCCTCCGCCCCAACTAACTCTCATGCAAGCTTCCCTATTGCTCCCTCGTGCTCGTCAACCATTTGTTGCCTTCCAATTTCGACCGGAGCTTCGTCTCCGACGAGCGCCGCCGTTGCCGCCCTCGGCCTCATCGTGGGCAGCCCAACCCGAGCATCCCCACGCCCCCACAACTCCCTAGCCAGCACCACATCATCGCCCCGGAGCTCTACGACCACTTTGTGGAGTCTCTATGCCCTACGTCAACCTCTCGACGGTCCCCACTGTCTTCGTCGATTACATCTGATCCGACGCCTACACTCTCAACGGTTGGTGTCAACAGCTTCCTCACGACCTACTACAGCTCTTGCGCTACTCCTCTACCCACGCCGGCCACTGAAGCCTCGCCGTCGACGGTGACCCTCCGCCGCCACCTCGGGTTCTCGCCGGAATCCGCCTTTCCAACCACTACAATCCTCGACACGTGGTGTGTTCAAACCGCCGTAGGCTCCTGAGTCATTCCCCTCCCCTTGGACCTCGCCGCCGGCGATCTCCTCACCGGAACACGGCCGTCCCCTCTCTGCCCTTCTCTTGTTTCCAGTCAAGGACCACGGGTTAGAAGGATTGAAAACCCAAGGGGTTTTCTGCAAGGTCCGTGACTCAGTGCAATAGTGCTGATCAGGGACCTCTGGGTAAGAGTTTTTGTTATTTCATGTGAGTAGTGCTGATGACTTATAAAATCAATAGAAAATAGTAGGAAATTCCAAAAATTACAAAACCAGTTTTGTTGGAAACTAGATTTTAAACTCTACAACTTCTATTAAATGAGTTTGATATGAAACTAAATATTTTTGAATCTATTTTAAATCTAAGATAAGGGGATTTGTTATGCATAGCTCCTACATATTAGCTTTGTTAATAATGATTTTTGGTATACAAATTCCATAGATGATGTATGAATCAATGTGGAAATTTTCACACCTAATTTTATTTTATAACTTAAGTTCTTTAAGTTGATCATTTCAATTTGTTTTGAAATAGAATTAGCTAAGCATACCCTTTTGAGTTTAACTAATTAGATCTCTTGGTCATAATCTATTAAATATGCAAGTAATCTATGTTTAGATGTTCAAAACTTTATAACTCTATTTACCTAAAGTTTAAATTCAAATTTAAATTTTAATTTAAACTTAAAATATATTTTAATGCTTGTTTTTAGTTAATTCAAAGATGTAGTCCTAAATTAAACATAACTTATGAGTTTAGGCTAAAGTTTTCTTTGTTTTGGCAATTCTTAAGTGTTAACCTTTTAAAGTGCAATTTTGATGTGAATTAAATGAAAGAGTGTACATTCCTTAATTTTATATTTTTGCATATCATGTAGAACCGTTTACACTCGCCGACGGTGACTACGAGCTAATCTCGGATCAAGCCGTAGAAGTTTCCGAAGACCCCAGGGACACCGTCGAAGGTCTAACTGAAGCTCCGAACCAAGGTTCGGAAAACCTTGATCCTACTGCCCCCAACCCTACACAAGAAGGCAAGCCCCGGACATAACCCACTATTTTAATTACACTGCAATCTATATCTATTTACGTATTCTATGCATTAAGTTCTTAGGAATTGCTTGGAACCCTAGTTGCATAATTCCAGGAACCGATGTACTGAACACTAGAACTTGAGTCCGACTAGTTGCTATGCTAATAGGACTGGTAGAAGTCGGGTGATTTCCTGTCACTCGCGCGATATAGGAGTTGTAATGTTTACATTCCTGTTATCACTATAAGGATGACGGACGGGAGTTTTGTGAGGTATCATGGTTGAGATGATACCCCGTCTCTGTTGTTGAATTTGTTAAGGTCGCAGCGTGTGGTAGTGCGGGTTAAGCGTTTGAAAGTACTAACCACATACCGCGAAATATGGTAAGCGGTAAGCCTAGTAGCCAATCGGCCCGAGGAGTGGACATACCTCCCACCACTCGTCTTGCTTCTTCTGGTTACTTAAGCTCGACGTGTGGGAATACGTGTTGCAAGGGCAACCAGGAGTACGGGTTTTGTAGTCGCGCTACAGACATACGTCCTGCACTTTGGAAGTGCGTATGGTCCTGCAGTCGCTTGTGGTGGACCTGTCCACGAGTCGGAATGAAAGGCAAACGGTTGCTTCGGAACAATCGTTGGATGTTCCAAGCGTGAGAGTTAGGTTTACCTTGCAAGGTTGAATTCGATTCAGAATCGTCCACTTCTCACGCAGATTGAGACTGCTTGATCCCTTTACCACATTGAGTAACAAGAGCAATCGTATCATTATCAAAGATGATTGATCAACTAGAACTTGAATGCTAAAAGTTGAAAATAAGAATCTACTCTTGGTTGCTTTTTAGCTGGGAACTAAACACATATCCATTACAAGCCTTCATGAGTCTAGTTATATGGCTATGTATACCATGACCGGGTAAGCCTTGCTGAGTATTAGAATACTCAGCCTTGCCTTGTAACTTTTGTTCAGGTAATCCTCCTGATGACTCAGCTCTGCCTGTACCGTGGCCCTATCCTCTGCCTGATGGTTGGTCCGTGGAGTGGGACCCGTCCCCGGCCTACGCAGACTCTTCCAAGTGATGTCATGCAAGGGCGAGCATGACATCTACAATGATGACGTGTACCATACCGTACTTTAAATTCCGCTGCTTGACCTAAAGCTTATGTCTGTTCTGTAATAATTTCCCCGGATGGGAAAGTTATGTTACTTTTAAACACTCATGTAATATATCTGCCTGTGATGTAAAATGTGACGGCCTTTGTATCTCTGGACTCGCCTTCGTGCGGGGTACCTTGTTGATCCTGCATTCGGTGGTTTATCGGGACGTTACCCGACAGGCCAAGGGATTATACCGTTTGAAGCACGCCGGAGCCTGCAGAAGTGGACTCACGTACTTGAGCCGGTGTAATTCGAGTTGGTTCTGCCATAGCTGGTATCAGAGCTAACAAGTGTACACTGGAGATGTGAAGTGTCTTAAAAATACTTTCGGTATAAAATTGGGCCAACAAAGTATGTTGTAAAAAAATATGTTGGGATCGTTAAGGTTGTGCTTAGTACGTAAAGCCCTAGGGTGATGTTTAAGGGAAAATAGAGGTGGCTGTACTATATATGTATATAAATCTAACTTCCAGCATTACTTTTCCGTCAAAACTTAAATTCATGCACAACTCAATATTACTTTCTGTAATGACACCTTCGATGGTAAGGTAAGAAGGTAAGGATCCTCAGCCAACTGAGGGAGCTTGGCCTTCCTGTCGGTGATGCGAACCGAACGCTGTTTCTCAAGCAGCGGCCTACTTGAGATGCTGCCAATGTACCAACTTCGGTTGACTACATTGGGAGTATAAGGTTCGGCGCAGGGTATGGCGATCGCTGTTCATACCCTCGCATTTTGCGGTACCCCCCCCCCCCCCCCCGTGAATACGTTGTTTCGATGACGTATGTTAACGTTGTCTGTACGGCGGTAATGGTACAGATGCTGCTTCTATAGTGAACAGTAATGATTGGGGACGCTTTCATGACATGCTGGCATGAAAGGTTCATTGGATATATATATATTGTGATCTTTTGCAGGTATACTAACCACGATTAAAAGGTTAGGATGAGTAGGATTTATCGGCTAGTTATTAGGGAGAGACGTATGTATTATGCCACCGAAACTAATCATGTAAGTCCGAAGATATTCGGCAGTTGTTTTTGGGTTGAGAGGACGAATAGTACATGCATGCATAATTTCTTGATAAACTAAAGAATATAATGTATGTTAAAGTTAGATAAGGATGAGTAGTATGTTTTTATCTTTAATATGGGTTAGTGGGGTTTTTGTGGTAGTGTTGGTCAAGGATCTTAAGTTTATATCTAGGTTATAGATCTTGCGGTTGTTAGTATCAATCATTTCGTTCCATTTACCTTGTGACTTTCTCGCAAGGTAAGCACATCTCACCATTTGCATTCTTGATTGCAGATGACAGCTCCTCCTAATGTCTTTTGGGATCCGAAAGGGCATCTTCATACTAATGCCCTTCATTGGGAAGGTTTCTGTGACATTCAGGTAATAAGAGTTATAAATACTAAACTTTGGGTTGAAATAGACATGGTTATTAACGGTTGTAATAAGGGCTAGGGGTGTATTTGTAAATTTCCATGCAATATAGGTCTTTAAGTGCAAGGTGTGTGTTTTGGAAGGTAGCTTTGAAACCTAGGGGAGATATAATATTAAGTGTTAAATTGATGTAATCATAAGGAAAAAAATAAGCCGTTAAGTAAGGATAAGGGCCTATCTGTAAATAAACCTAAGCTATAGGGTCTGTTATGCAAATAATTAGGGGATAAAAGTAACTTCCATGTTTATCTGAGGGCCTATTTGTAAAAGTATTTGTCATCATGACATTTCGTGGATATTTGCAAATGTATCAAAAGTTTGATTAAAATCTCGCTTGGTAAGGACAAGGGTGATTTAAATTTTACCCTGTTCAAAATTCAGAAAGTAATACTGCCAACTTTGTGTGGTAGAACCAACCTGAATTATACCGGATCAAGTACGTGAGTCCACCCCGAGGGCTCCAACGTGCTTCAAACGGTATAATCCCTTGGCCTGTCGGGTAACGTCCCGATAAACCACCGATACACAGGATCAAATAAGGTTACCTCACACGAAGGTGAGTCCAGAGATACAGTCACCATCACATTATTACATTACAGGGAATTATATTCCAAGAGTTTCAAATGAAGTATGAGATTTCAAATTTAGAGAAAAGATTACAAACCGTTAAAGCTATAGTTTTTAGCAGCGAAAAACATACGCGACGATTACAACACGTCGTCAAGACGGATGTCATGCTAAGCCCAGGCACGACATCACTCGGTATCACCAATGTTGGTCGGGGACGGATTCTATTCCACGGACCAATTATTTGGAAGAGCACAGGGCCAAGGCCAGGGAAGAGTAGGGTCTTCAAAAGCTTAACTTGAAAAACATAAAACTAGCAAGGCTGAGTATACTAATACTCAGCAAGGCTTACCCGGGATTGGGTATACTTTAGCCCATAACTAGACTCATGCAAGCATTGTAGAGGCTCTGGGTTTATTTTTAGCTGAAAAGCAACAAAGAGTATGAACTACTTTCAAGTTTTAGCTTTCATCTTCTAGTTGAGTATTTATTCTAGATTAGCACCTACACTAAGCAAGCAAGGTAGTGATTATCATCCATCAAGATTATCCATCATTAGTTCCACTTCTTACTCAATGTGGTAAAAGGGATAAGCAATCTCAATCCTCATGAGAGGCGGACGATTCGAATCGAATTTAACCTTGCAAGGTACACCTAACTCACACGCTCGGAATACCGACATGGTGTTCCGAGCAACCGTTTCCCTCATATTCCGGGTTATGGATCGGGGCCACCACAAGCGACTGCAGGACCGTACGGACACCCAATGTGTACAGGACATACGTCTGTAGCGCGACTACAAAACCCGTATTCCTGTCTGCCTTGCAGAACGTACTCCCACATGTCGGTGCGTGTAAACATAAAATTAAAGTCGAGTGGTGGGAGCGCGTCCATTTGCCGGGCCAATCGGGTACTAGGCTTACCGCTTACCATATTTCGCGGCATGTGGCTAGTACTTTCAAAAACTTAGCCACCACTACCACACATTTCGACTTTAAGACTTTTATCAAAACAGACAGGGTAAAACCTCAGGTCATGATACACACATGACCCTGTCCGTCATCCTTATAGTGGTTGCAGAAATGTAAACATGCAACTCCTATATCGTGAGAGTGACAGGAAATCACCCGACTTCTACCGGTCCTATTAGCGGAGCATCTACCCGTTAAGGACTCGGAAGCATTACATTGGATTCCTAGGATTCATGCATCTAGTGTTTCACTTCAATTCCTAGACTTAATGCATAAGTATAGATAGATAGACATAGATTGCAGTGTAAATTAAGTAGTGGGATATGTCCGGGGCTTGCTTTTACTGGTGGGACTGAAGTCAGAAATGTTAATATCTTCCGAACTTTGGTTCGGGGCTTCAGTCAGTTCCTTGATGACGTTCATTTGGTCTTCAGGAACATCCTCCGTAGACTCCGGGGAGATCTCGTAGGTACCGTTACCGAAGTAGTCATATCTACATGTAATGCAACATTCCATTCAAGCGTGCACACAAAACTATTTTATTTCACAGCAAAGTTGCAATCCAGCACTCATATAACACACTATTTACGTAACAACCAAAAAGATCTAAAACTAAACTTAGATAAAGCTTTAGAAGGATAACTAATTAGAATTGGTTACTTGTTGAGGGTTATAACAGAGCCGATTGGAAACAACGGGGGTTTAGCTGATTGAGGAGTGCATTGGGTTTCTAGACGATCGATGAAAATATCGATTACTTCAGCAGAGGGGTGATTCCTAAAGCAGTCGTGTCTTAACTGAGATGTGCTTAAGTGTTATTCTAGGTAACTCAGTGTGGTTATATCGACTCGATTACGTCAACACAACAATTGAGTGACGTATAGCCGATTGGAGTGTGGTTAAGGGTATATGGCCGATAGATGTAGATAGCCGATCTTTCAGTCGATAAATCGACTGATAGAAGGGTGTGGATAAGGATGAGAGAACTAAAGATTGATCGGCCATAACTGATATGGAGAGTAACTAAAATCGGTATGGATAGGTTGATGGCAAGAACCTTAAGATCGTGTGTGCATCTCCGATATATTGACTATGTGCAGTCGATGTGGGACAGAACAAAAGGATTGTATCGGCAGTAGCCGATACTAGAAAGGTAACAATCGTATCAGCTAATCAGCCGATGGTAGAAGTATCGACTGACAGCTGTTACGCAGAAACATCATAGACTTAAAGAAAACAGATGCTAAGTGGTTGGGTTGATAACCTGACACTGAAACACAGCTGCCGAGATGTAGTGGCTAAGCAGCAGATACACACGAACTAATAAAGATTCTTATACGAGAAGGGCTTTAAGGAGATTGCAATCAAGACGAGAACAATGTCTTGATGGTAGAGATATGAGCGTTCGTGTGATGGGTTAACTAATTATCACACTACTCTACTTGAAGCATATATTCTACAATCTATACTTAGCTACAATACATGCATATCACAAAAGACACAAATAAAGCATTCATTACCTAATATTTAACCTAGATTACAAATCAAAGATTTCAATTCAAGATCACAACATGAACTTGTAGATTTCGACTTAGGGTTTTCAAACAAAACTGATTTTACATTTTTATGAACTTCTTACGAAATCTATGAAATGTAGAAGGTCACTGATTTTGAAATAAAGGAAGTTCTGGAAATCTTACAGAAAATACTCTAGAACTTTTTAAAACATAGCAATCAAGTCCCTGGTCCGGGAAAACAGATAACAAGAAGTTAACGACGATATCCCGGTAAAGGAATCGCCGGCATTAAGAAGATTCAGTAGGTCGGGGCAAACCTTGGTTATGGAAAAGAACGGACGGAAAGTGAAGTTCCGTGGCGAACAAGATTGGCGAAGAGAAAAGCTCGATGAAAAGGTTCACGAGTTTTCTTGAGGTGTTGTGGTCTTGCTCGGATGATCGGTGAAAGGTAAGAGGTGCTGGATGTCGTGGACTCCTGGGACGAGATGATGGAGCCGAATGGGTTCGCTATACCAAATCCTCCGCGAACCTCAAGATCCTCCTGCTCACGGGTTAAACCTTCTTTTGCTCACGCACACGTGCCACTGAAACACGTCTGGCACACCCGCGTAACTTCCTGCAGGACTGTCATGCTTGGTTGCATCGAGGCTCCTCCGAGCTCCCCACGCCTAACTGCCACTTTCACCCCGCAACTCCTCCTTCCGACTTGCCTCGCCGTAACCGTCACCTTCGATTTGCCTCCTCTTCTTCCAGCTTGCTGCCCCTCGTGCATCTCACGCGCGAGCGAGCTCGTGTCCTCGACACGACCACTCTTGCACCATCAGAGATCACCGGGGCGTAGTTAGGGTCGATGCCATCACGTTCTCGCATCTCGCGCAGAAGCCTTCCATCGCAACTCCTTCTGCGCGTGCCGTTGCTCGGCACGTCGCATTCCAACACTATTTGCTCGTGCCCGTGGGTTCGTTCTGCTCCGGCCGCTCAACATCTGCCCATACCGCCAACTCCCACGCGCCACCACGCGCATGCTTGCGCCACTCGCTCGGCACCGCCCACGAACCACTCCTGTGCCGCTACCGCGCACGCCTGCTGCCTCACCCGCGCGCCTGGGCCACTCCGCGCGTCACTGCTCACTCCGAGCTACTCGCCTCCGCCCGGGTCTCGCACCTACTGCGCTCGCACGCGTCCTGCACGCCATTGCTCGCTTGGGGTCGCTCGCATCCAGCATATCCGTGCCGCCACGCTGCGAGCCTCGCCCCAGCGCCGCTTGGTCGCGTGCCGCTCACGCATCAGCGTTACGCCTCCCGCGCGAGCCGCGTCCACACCCGTGCCTGCGCGTTCCTGCTCGCGCGCACCTCCGGCCATGCACATGCTGCTCCTCCTCCGGCCGAGCCACTCACGCGCGTGCCGCCAACCGCGTCTCCAACGCCCTCCGCGTTTGCGAGCCATCTTGCCTGCGTTAGCTTGCCCGGCCGCTTGTGCTTGGTCTGGGCTGCACGCCTGTCTGTACGCGCAGCAATTGCTGCCCACGCCTGAAGCATTCCCTGTGCCAATGCGCCGTCCGCGCTCTCCGCTTGCGTTGCTGCCGCCCGCGCACCTGGCCGCCCGTGCGCACCACACCCGAGCTGCTGCTGCCTTGGGCTTTGCCCGCGCCTGGCCGCGCGCTGCTCCCGCGCCGCCAGCGCCTAGGCCCAGCCAGCCGCACGCCGCCTGGACCCCCTGCCATCGCCTGGGCCGCTGAGCGCCGCCAGTGCCGGCCGCCCGCACGGCCCCTGTGCTGCGCCCTGCGAGCCGCCGGTTCCCGCTGCACGGGCCCCTGCGCGCGCGCCCGGGCGCCCCCGCGCAGAGCCGCTCGCCCGCGCCCGCAGCGCCCCGCGCCGCCCACGGCCGCCGCTCGCCCGAGCCACACGCCGGCAGTCCTGCGCCGGCCGAGCGCCTGGTGGAGGAAAGGAAGAGAGGCAGGGAAGGAGGTGCCCAGAAGTGTGACACCGATGGAGAGAGGGAGGGGAAAAAAATTGGAATTGGACAGAGGTGGAAGAGAACAGGATAGAGGCGGCTGGGATAAAAGAAACAGAGGAGAAAGGGAAAACAGATTTCTCAAGGACTTATACGCGATTTCAGAAAACTGCAGGGGCTCGTGTGTAAAACCAAAATTTCCCGTTGATTTAAAACCCAAATGAAGAAATGCCCAAAACGAAAGTTGGAAAGTTTTTCAAACTCTACAACATTGCTTTAGGGCTCAAATTCAAAAACTCAAAACTTGCATTTTTACACGTGAATCTTTGAACAAAAGTCGGATTTGTATTGCTTTTGTCCTAAAGAATGAAACTTTATAAAATTCAGGACCTAAATGCAAGCATTTATGACACGTCATGATGACGGGATAGACTCGTCATAATGGTTGGATAGACATATCATGATGACTTGCACTTTTACATTTTAGTCCTAAGTAAATTTGAAAATTACTTTTGTAAATCAAACATTTGCATAAAAGGACTTGTACTTTTATAAAATTGCATAAATATCCTTATTTTTACCATTTTACCCAAAATTTTTACACACTTCAACATACACATTTCAAATGAAACTTTTGGATAAATAATATATATATTTTTTTACAAGACATAAAATAGGAACAACATGTTTACAAAACCACCTTTTATTTATTTTGAAATTACCCTAATCCAAATACATAAATCAAAAACAACCCTAGGTTTTTCTATAATTACAAAAATACCCTTTTTATTTGCACTTTTAAATTTTCAAAAGTTTCACATAGACATACACAAGCTTTACACTTAACAAACACATATTTCATACTAACAAAATATATGCCTAGCATTACAAATACACGAACTGTCACACTTTGAGTTTTTGGATTTGAGCCTTAAAGCTAAAATGTAGAGCTTGAAAAACTCTACAACTTTCATGTGGGCTTTTTCTCAGAAAACCCCTAGATTAGTGGGAAAAATTAGATTACTGCAGAGTCCCTTTAATTTTTGAGTTTTGCAAACTGGTCCCTGGACCCCCTTCCCTCTCTTCTTCTTCCCCGAGCGCCTGCTTTGCTCTGCTTCGCCCCTGTCCTCTCTGCTCCGCCGTCAGTGCCGCTCCCCTGGCCTCTGTCCTGCCCTCGCCGCCGTTCAGCTCCCGCCCCCTCTCTCCCCTTGCGTCCGCCCCTACTCGTGCCGCCGCTGTAGCCTTTTCCCGGTGTCCTCTTGTGTGCGCGCCACGGTGCTCCCGTGTGCTCGCCGGCCGCCACCTCGCCGCTGCCGTTCTGGGCACAGCCGTGCCCACTCCTTCCTACTTCCATTTTCCTTCGCTTCTGCAGGCAAACGCAGTCACCAACCCGATCACACTTCCTCTCCCTCTCGCTGCATTGCCATATCGCCTTCCTCACGACACCGAGCCGCCGCCATTGCTCCTCACCAGAGTACTCCCCACTCGCGCCACCTCGCTCAAATTCGCCTGGCCAGTTGCTCCTCCACCTCCTTCCCCAGCTCCTCGACTTGATCTAGCCCAGTCCCCACCTTTCCTCCGCCGGATTTGCCTTTGCCCCGAGCCGCCGCTCGCCGGAGCCGCCCGAGCTCGACTCCGTTGTTGACAGCACCCTCCACGGGATCTCCAGCCCACTCAGGTATACAAATCAACTCCCCGTAGCACACCGGTGCTCATGCGCGCTTCCTTTGCCCGTGTTCGTCGGTCCTCCGCCGGGAACGCCGGAGCTCTGATGCGGCCGCCGCACCCTCTCGTCGACGGCCAAGTTCCACTGCTACCCTTCAAGCGTACTCCCTTCCCGTATGCTCACTGGGTCCCGTAGATCGTTTTTGGCCCATCCTCCTAGCCAGGAAGCTCGCCGCCGGCGAGAACGCCACCAAGGCCGACCGGCCGGCCGTCGCCATGGTCGGGCAAGGACCCGTCTGCAATTAGAATTCCTATTCCAGGGGTCCCAGCGCAAAGATACCAAAGACCCCCCCTAAGTGCTTGATTATTTCATGTGATGCTGCTGCTGTCTTGTAAAATTCATAACAAACCATAGAAAATTCCAAAATTTGCAAAACCAGTTTTGTTGGAAACTAGATTTTAAACTCTACAACTTCTATTAAGTGAGTTTAATATGAAACCAAATATTTTTGAGTCTATTTGAAATATAAGACAAGGGAGTATAATATCCTTAGCTCCTACATGTTAACTTTGTTGATTAAGATTTTTGGTATGCAATTTTTATGGATGATGTATGAATTGATGTGGAATTTTCACACCTAATTTTATTTTATAACTTTAATTCTTTTAAAGTTGATCAATTTAATTTGTTTTGAAATAGAATTAGCTAAGCATACCCTTTAAAACTTAACTAATTAGATCTCTTGGTCATAATTTATTAAGTATGCAAGTGATCTATGTTTAGATGTTCAAAACTTTATAACACTTTTTACCCAAAGTTTAAATTCAAATTTAAATTTGAATTTTAATGCTTGTTTTAGTTAATTCAATGATGTAGTCATAAGTTAAGCATAAATTATAAGTTTAGGCTAGAATTTTCTTTGTTTTGGCAATTCTTGAGTGTTAACCTTTTTAAAGTATAATTTTGATGTGAATTAAATGAGGAGTGTACATTCCTTAAGTTTATATTTTTGCATATCATGTAGAACCTTTTACTCTCGTCGACGGTGACTACGAGCTAATCTCGGATCAAGCCGAAGACGTTTCCGAAGACCCCAAGGACACCGTCGAAGGTTTAACTGAAGCTCCAAACCAAAGTTCGGAAAACCTTGATCCTACTGCCCTCAACCCTACACAAGAAGGCAAGCCCCGGTGCATAACCCAGTATTTCAAATTACTACATTATGCAATCTTATATTTACATATTATATCTTGCATTAAGTCTAGGAGATGAAATGAAACCCTAGATGCATGAATCCTAGGAACCTATGTATTGCACCTGAGTTCATATCGAATAGATGCTCTGCTAATAGGACCGGTAGAAGTCGGGTGATTTCCTGTCACTCGCGCGATATACGAGTTGTAATGTTTACATTCCTGTTATCACTATAAGGAGGACGGATGGGAATTTTGTAAGGTATCATGGTTGAGATGATACCCTGTCTGTGTTATTGAAATTTGATAAGGTCGCAGCGTATGGTAGTGCGGGTTAAGCGTTTGAAAGTACTAACCACATGCCGCGAAATATGGTAAGCGGTAAGCCTAGTAACCAATCGGCCCGAGGAGTGGACATACCTCCCACCACTCGTCTTGCTTCTTCTGGTTACTTAAGTTCGACGTGTGGGAATACGTGTTGCAAGGGCAACCAGGAGTACGGGTTTTGTAGTCGCGCTACAGACGTACGTCCTGCACTTTGGAAGTACGTATGGTCCTGCAGTCGCTTGTGGTGGATCTGATCCACGAGTCGGAATGAAAGGCAAATGGTTGCTTCGGAACGGCCCTTTGGTGTTCCAAGCGTGTGAGTTAGGTTTACCTTGCAAGGTTGAATTCGATTCAGAATCATCCGCTTCTCACGAAGATTGAGACGTCTTAATCCCTTTGCCACATAGAGTAATAAGAGCAATTATATGGTTATCAAAGATATGTTTGGCTAAAGATTATACCATGCTCACGTAGTTATAAGTGCTTATCTAGAATGGATAATCACATAGAATTTGGAAGCTAAAACTTGAAATTAAGGATCTACTCTTAGTTGCTTTCAGCTGAAACTAAACCCAGAACCGTTATAAGCCTTCATAAGTCTAGATACATGGCTAAGTATACTGTGACCGGGTAAGCCTTGCTGAGTAGTAGAATACTCAGCCTTGCCTTGTAACTTTTGTTCAGGTAATCCTCCTGATGACTCAGCTCTGCCTGTACCGTGGCCCTATCCTCTGTCTGATGGTTGGTCCGTGGAGTGGGACCCGTCCCCGGCCTACGCAGACTCTTCCAAGTGATGTCATGCAAGAGCAAGCATGACATCTACAATGATGACGTGTATCATACCGTACTTTAAATACCGCTGCTTGACCTAAAGCTTATGTCTGTTCTGTAATAATTTCCCCGGATGGGAAAGTTATGTTACTTTTAAACACTCATGTAATATATCTGCCTGTGATGCAAAATGTGACGGCCTTTGTATCTCTGGACTCGCCTTCGTGCGGGGTACCTTGTTGATCCTGCATTCGGTGGTTTATCGGGACGTTACCCGACAGGCCAAAAGATTATACCGTTTGAAGCACGCCGGACCCCGCAAAAGTGGACTCACGTACTTGAGCCGGTATAATTCAGGTTGGTTCTGCCACAGCTGGTATCAGAGCTAACAAGTGTACACTGGAGATGTGAAGTGTCTTAAAAATACTTTCGGTATAAAATTGGGCCAACAAAGTAGGTTGTGCTTAGTGCGTAAAGCCCTAGGGTGATGTTAAAGGGAAAATAGAGGTGGCTGTACTATATATGTATATAAAGCTAACTTCCAGCATTACTTTTCCATCAAAACTTAAATTCATGCACAATTTAATGTTACTTTCTGTAACGACACCTTCGATGGTGAGGTAAGAAGGTAAGGATCCTCAGCCAACTGAGGGAGCCTGGCCTTCCTGTCGGTGATGCGAACCGAATGCTATTTCTCAAGTAGTGGCCTACTTGAGATGCTGCCAATGTACCAACTTCAGTTGATTACATTGGGAGTATAAGGTTCGGCGCAGGGTATGGCGATCGCTGTTCATACCCCCACATTTTGCGGTACCCCCGTGAATACGTTGTTTCGACGACGTATGTTAACGTTGTCTGTATGGCGGTAATGGTACAGATGCTGTTTCTATAGTGAACAGTAATGATTGGGGACGCTTTCATGACATGCTGGCATGAAAGGTTCATTGGATATATATATATATATATTGAGATCTTTTGCAGGTATACTAACCACGATTAAGAGGTTAGAACGAGTAGGATTTATCGGCTAGTTACTTGGGAGAGACGTATGTGTTATGCCACCGACACTAATTGCGTAAGTCTGAAGATATTCGGCAGTTGTTTTTGGTTGAGAGGATGAGTAGTATGTGCATGCATAATTCTTTGACAAATGAAAGGATGTAATGTATGTTTAAGTTTGAAGGGGATGAGTAGTATGTTGTTTATCTTTAAATATGGATAAAGGGGTTCTTGTGGTAGTGTTGGTAAAAAATCTTAAGTTTTTATCCAGGTTATAGATCTTGCGGTTGTTAGTACCAATCGTTTCGTTCCATTTACCTTGTGACTTTCTAGCAAGGTAAGCACATCTCACCATTTGCTTTCTTGATTGCAGATGGCAGCTCCTCCTAATGTCTTTTGGGATCCGGAAGGGCATCTTCATACCAATGCCCTTCATTGGGAAGGTTTCCCTCGTTTACTCTGGGAATCCTTGCAGTCTTTCCACTATACGGAACCTCCCCAATATGATGCTGTTGAGTATTTGGAAGATGGGGTTCACAGAGCTCAAGTCAGAATGACCATTCCACAGCATCCTTTTCGCTCGCAATGGCCGCCCATTGAAATTAACGTGATGGGTTATGGAATAGTGGATACTATTGAAGGAGCGGCATTAGAAGCAATCTATCGTTTTTGCACTCAGCATCAAAAAGAAGTTACAGGAAAGCCCATCGGGTTATTTTCAACGACAAGTCCCGATAAGCCAGAATGGAATCTCAGAATCATCCCTGAGAGTCATAGATTGGATGGTTCACCGGAAGAAGCATTCCAGGGAATGATGCAATTTATGAATGTACAATACCACTATCATCTGATTCTACGTCATGAAATGGGTCGGGTGATTTATGTCGCCCGAAGTCACTACAGAGAGGCTGATAGACAAAATACTCAAGTGGATCAGCTTCGAGCTTTAGTGACTCAGAAGGATGAGATTATTGCAGCACGGGATGAAACCATCAATCACCGTGAAGATCAGATCGATGAGAATGATCATATAATTACTCAGCGTAACACCGTCATTGAGTTTTTTCAGGAACAAGTCCATGATCTGATCCTTGCGGTTGATGATGCTCAGGCTCAACTTGAAGAACTGCAGCAGCCACCGATACCTCCTGTCGCACCTGCAGTACCTGAAGCCAAAGAAGAAGATCCAGAGGAGATTTAAGGAGTCTCAGAACTTGATTCTGAGCATGGTGACCCTGTTCTGAGCCCTCACCATTCTTCTTCTGGTAGTCAGTCTTCTGTAGGTAACCTCGACGATTTCTAGTTGCCGAATCGTCGATTCTCTTCTAGTTGTAATCTGTGAGGAGTGAGATGCTTTAGTTATGGTGTAGTTTGCTTAGACCTAGTGCCATTTGATGTAATATAGATGGCCGGTGTATGGATCCTATAGTTGTGTAATGAGAGGAACCCTCAACATCCACATTGTAATATAAGTTTCATGTTTTATCTCCCTGATCTTTATCTTGATGTTCTGAAATAAGATAATTGAATGGAATGTGTGCAGGGTGTATACAATGTTGCATTTTCTAAAATTAGGAGTAAGGGTATGTGATTAATAACGGACGTCTCCTTTATTTTAGATGGTGGGAGCCACGCGTGGAACCCCGGAAGGCTTCCGGGCAGAACGAGCCAGTGGTTCTCAACAGCCGCCCCCGCCACCTCCCAACCTAGCCGAGGTGATGGCACGGCAAACGGAACTTCTTAACCTGCTGGTACAAGCACAACAGAACCAGCAACGTCAATAGTTCTGAGGAGGTCGTGATGACTTTCCCCCTCCAGTGGCAGCTATCAGGACTTCCTTAGCACTCAACCTCCGTTCTTCAGTAAAGCTGAAGAACCTTTGGATGCTGATGCCTGGCTTCATATCATTGAATCAAAGTTCGCCCTCTTGACTATACCTTGTGCGGACGCAAGTAAAGCTTCTTTTGCTGCCCAGCAACTACACGGTGCTGCTCGTATATGGTGGGATAATTTTTACGCCATGCAGCCCGCAGGACATATCATCTCTTGGGATGAGTTTCGGACTGCCTTCAGGGCACATTATATTCCCGAAGGATTACTCAAACGAAAGCTGAACGAGTTCTTGGCACTTACTCAGGGTTCCAATACGGTACTGCAGTATGCACAGACATTTAATCATCTGTGCCAATATGCTGGTCATCATGTCGACAATGATGCCAAGAAACAAGATCGTTTTCGTCGTGGACTTAATACCAAGCTTAAGGAGCGCCTGTATCTTGTTAGGGCTAATAATTTTAGCGAGCTGGTTAATATGGACTTAACCCAGGAGGATTGTATCATAGCACATCGTGCTGACAAGAAAATAAAGACCCCTACGGGACCTTCGAGTGCTCAATCACCGAGATATCGGGTTGTTCCTAACACCCAGGTGAGAGCACCACAGAGGAATGTCCCGTTTGGCCGATTGGTCTTTAGGCCGCCCCAACAACAAGGAAGATATAGACCTTCTGCACCTCCACAACAACAACAACAGCAAATTGGCCCAAGGCCAAATGTGCGACAAGCTCCACCAAAAGGCAACAATTATCGCTGTTTCAATTGCGGGAGTGCAGATCATTTCATTAGGGATTGTCCACGGCCTAAGAAACCTAATCAAGGGCAAAGTTCTAATCAAGGTAATCAGAATAAGGGTAAAAGGCCGCTGATGCAAGTCCGGCAGGGGCAAATTAACTTCACCACCCTTGCAGAACTTCCGGATGGAGCCCCTGTCATGTCGGGTATGTTCTCTATCCATCACCAGCCAGTTGTTACATTATTTGATTCTGGAGCAACTCATAGTTTTATTAGTAACAACTGTAGTACCCGAATAAGACTTGATCCTTGCCCCACCCAAGGATCATATATGATTTCCACCCTTGGAGGTAAGATTACCTCTAATCAAATGGTTAAAAGTGTGCCAATTCGACTAGGCAGCCAAGTGATTAAAACTGATTTGGTATTGCTAAACCTAGAGGGTATGGACGTTATACTCGGGACGAATTGGATGACTGAACATAGAGTACTACTGGACATTTCTTCCCGAGTTGTTGAAATTGATTTACCATATTATGGAGCTATTACCCTCTATCTGCCCAAGCAGGAATATCTGTATCCTTGCACTTATGCTGTCACAGACATTAAGGTAAAAGATATTCCTATAGTCTGTGAGTACCCCGATGTCTTTCCAGACGATTTACCTGGGATGCCACCGGACAGAGACATTGAGTTCATTATTGAACTCCAACCGGGCACCGCTCCTATTTCAAAGAAGCCATATCGTATGCCCCCAAACGAATTGGCCGAGCTTAAAATCCAACTTCAAGATCTTCTTGATAAAGGTTTCATACGCCCAAGTGCTTCACCTTGGGGTTGTCCCGCTCTCTTTGTCAAGAAGAAGGACAATAGCCTAAGGCTATGTGTTGATTATCGTCCACTCAATGCGGTCGCTATCAAAAATAAGTACCCACTTCCCCGCATTGATATCTTGTTCGATCAATTAGCTAGAGCTAAGGTCTTCTAAAAAATTGACTTACGCTCTGGCTATCATCAGATCAAGATTAAGCCTTATGACATTCCAAAGACGGCTTTCTCGACCAGATATGGGTTATATGAATATCTGGTTATGTCCTTTGGGCTTACTAACACCCCGGCATATTTCATGTATCTTATGAATTCAGTTTTTATGCCGGAACTTGATAAGTTTGTCGTGGTCTTCATCGACGATATTCTAATATATTCCAAGAATAATGAGGACCATGCCAATCATTTGTGTGTCGTTCTTCAACGACTACGTGATCATTGCCTTTACGCCAAATTCTCAAAGTGTGAATTTTGGCTGAATAGTGTAAAATTTCTGGGACACACTATCTCTAGCAAAGGCATATCGGTTGATCCAACCAAAGTCCAGGAAGTTATGGATTGGAAGCCTCCAACTTCAGTCCATCAAATTTGAAGCTTTCTAGGATTGGCAGGATATTATCGCCGATTCCTCCCCGATTTCTCCAAGATAGCCAAGCCTATGACTGAGCTACTTAAGAAAGAAGCTAAATATCAGTGGGACGACAAGTGTAATGAAGCATTCCATACCCTGAGGAAGCAACTTGGGAAACCGAATCTTATCTTCAGCAGAATTTCCCAACTTTTCTCTCAACCAATTACCAAATCTGATCGTTCAATCTTCTTCCGCTTCCGAATCTCGAGACGGGATTCTTTTTAGGGGGGAAGAATGTGACATTCAGGTAATAAGAGTTATAAATACTAAACTTTGGGGTGAAATAGACATGGTTATTAAGGGTTGTAATAAGGGCTAGGGGTGTATTTGTAAATTTCCATGCAATATAGGTCTTTAAGTCCAAGGTGTGTGTTTTGGAAGGTAGCTTTGAAACCTAGGGGAGATATAATATTAAGTGTTAAATTGATGTAATCATAAGGAAAAAAATAAGCCCTTAAGTAAGGATAAGGGCCTATCTGTAAATAAACTTAAGCTATAGGGTCTTTTATGCAAATAATTAGGGGATAAAAGTAACTTCCATGTTTATCTGAGGGCCTATTTGTAAAAGTATTTGTCATCATGACATTTCGTGGATATTTGCAAATGTATCAAAAGTTTGATTAAAATCTTGCTTGGTAAGGACAAGGGTGATTTAAATTTTACCCTATTCAAAATTCAGCGAGTAATACGGCCAACTTTGAGTTTTTGGATTTGAGCCTTAAAGCTAAAATGTAGAGCTTGAAAAACTCTACAACTTTCATGTTGGGCTTTTTCTCAGAAAACCCCTAGATTAGTGGGAAAAATTAGATTACTGCAGAGTCCCTGTAATTTTCGAGTTTTGCAAACTGGTCCCTGGACCCCCTTCCCTCTCTTCTTCTTCCCCGAGCGCCTGCTTTGCTCTGCTTCGCCCCTGTCCTCTCTGCTCCGCCGTTAGTGCCGCTCCCCTAGCCTCTGTCCTGCCCTCACCGCCGTTTAGCTCCCGCCCCCTCTCTCCCCACACATCCCCCCTACTCCTGCCGCCGCTGTAGCCTTTTCCCGGTGTCCTCTTGTGCGCGCGCCACGGTGCTCCCGTGCGCTCGCCGGCTGCCACCTCGCCGCCGCCGTTCTGGGCACAGCCATGCCCACTCCTTCCTACTTCCTTTTTCCTTCGCTTCTGCAGGCAAACGCAGTCACAAACCCGATCACACTTCCTCTCCCTCTCGCTGCATTGCCATATCGCCTTCCTCACGACACCGAGCCGCCGCCATTGCTCCTCACCGGAGTACTCCCCACTTGCGCCACCTCGCTCAAATTTGCCTGGCCAGTTGCTCCTCCACCTCCTTCCCCAGCTCCTCAACTTGATCTAGCCCAGTCCCCACCTTTCCTCCGCCGGATTTGCCTTTGCCCCGAGCCGCCGCTCGCCGGAGCCGCCCGAGCTCAACTCCGTCATCGTCAGCTCCCTCCACGGGATCTCCAGCCCACTCAGGTATACAAATCAACTCCCCGTAGCACACTGGTGCTCATGCGCACTTCCTTTGCCCATGTTTGTCAGTCCTCCGCCGGGAACGCCGGAGCTCCGATGCGGCCGCCGCACCCTCTCGTCGACGGCCAAGTTCCACTGCTACCCTTCAAGCGTACTCCCTTCCCGTATGCTCCCCAAGTCCCGTAGATCGTTTTTGGCCCATCCTCCTAGCCAGGAAGCTCGCCGCCGGCAAGAACGCCAACAAGGCCGATCGGCCGGCCGTTGCCATGGTCGGGCAAGGACCCATCTGCAATTAGAATTCCTGTTCCAGGGGTCCCAGCGCAAAGATACCAAAGACCCCCCCCCTAAGTGCTTTATTATTTCATGTGATGCTGCTGCTGTCTTGTAAAATTCATAACAAACCATAGAAAATTTCAAAATTTGCAAAAACCAGTTTTGTTGGAAACTAGATTTTAAACTCTACAACTTCTGTTAAGTGAGTTTAATATGAAACCAAATATTTTTGAGTCTATTTGAAATATAAGACAAGGGAGTATAATATCCTTAGCACCTACATGTTAACTTTGTTGATTAAGATTTTTGGTATGCAATTTTTATGGATGATGTATGAATTGATGTGGAATTTTCACACCTAATTTTATTTTATAACTTTAATTCTTTTAAAGTTGATCAATTTAATTTGTTTTCAAATAGAATTAGCTAAGCATACCCTTTAAAACTTAACTAATTAGATCTCTTGGTCATAATAAAGTGATCTATGTTTAGATGTTCAAAACTTTATAACACTTTTTACCCAAAGTTTAAATTCAAATTTAAATTTGAATTTTAACCCTAAAATATATTTTAATGCTAATTCAATGATGTAGTCATAAGTTTAGCATAAATTATAAGTTTAGGATAGAATTTTCTTTGTTTTGGCAATTCTTGAGTGTTAACCTTTTTAAAGTATAATTTTGATGTGAATTAAATGAGGAGTGTACATTCCTTAAGTTTATATTTTTGCATATCATGTAGAACCTTTTACTCTCGTCGACGGTGACTACGAGCTAATCTCGGATCAAGCCGAAGACGTTTCCGAAGACCCCAAGGACATCGTCGAAGGTTTAACTGAAGCTCCGAACCAAAGTTCAGAAAACCTTGATCCTACTGCCCTCAACCCTACACAAGAAGGCAAGCCCCGGTGCATAACCCAGTATTTCAAATTACTACATTATGTAATCTTATATTTACATATTATATCTTGCATTAAGTCTAGGAGATGAAATGAAACCCTAGATGCATGAATCCTAGGAACCTATGTATTGCACCTGAGTTCATATCGAATAGATGCTCTGCTAATAGGACCGTAGAAGTCGGGTGATTTCCTGTCACTCGCGTGATATAGGAGTTGTAATGTTTACATTCCTGTTATCACTATAAGGAGGACAGATGGGAATTTTGTAAGGTATCATGGTTGAGATGATACCCCATCTATGTTATTGAAATTTGATAAGGTCGCAGTGTGTGGTAGTGCGGGTTAAGCGTTTGAAAGTACTAACCACATGCCGCGAAATATGGTAAGCGGTAAGCCTAGTAACCAATCGGCTCAAGGAGTGGACATACCTCCCACCACTCGTCTTGCTTCTTCTGGTTACTTAAGTTCGACGTGTGGGAATACGTGTTGCAAGGGCAACCAGGAGTACGGGTTTTGTAGTCGCGCTACAGACGTACGTCCTACACTTTGGAAGTGCGTATGGTCCTGCAATCGCTTGTGGTGGATCTGATCCACGAGTCGGAATGAAAGGCAAACGGTTGCTTCGGAACGACCCTTTGGTGTTCCAAGCGTGTGAGTTAGGTTTACCTTGCAAGGTTGAATTCGATTCAGAATCATCCGCTTCTCACGAAGATTGAGACGTCTTAATCCCTTTGCCACATAGAGTAATAAGAGCAATTATATGGTTATCAAAGATATGTTTGGCTAAAGATTATACCATGCTCGCGTAGTTATAAGTGCTTATCTAGAATGGATAATCACATAGAATTTGGAAGCTAAAACTTGAAATTAAGGATCTACTCTTAGTTGCTTTCAACTGAAACTAAACCCAGAACCGTTATAAGCCTTCATAAGTGTAGATACATGGCTAAGTATACTGTGACCGGGTAAGACTTGCTGAGTAGTAGAATACTCAGCGTTGCCTTGTAACTTTTGTTCAGGTAATCCCCCTGATGACTCAGCTCTGCCTGTACCGTGGCCCTATCCTCTGCCTGATGGTTGGTCCGTGGAGTGGGACCCGTCCCCGGCCAACGCAGACTCCTCCGAGTGATGTCATGCAAGGGCGAGCATGACATCTACACTGACGACGTGTACCATACCGTACTTTAAATTCCGCAGCTTGACCTAAAACTTATGTCTGTTCTGTAATAATTTCCCTGGTTGGGAAGGTTATGTTATTTTTCAACACTCATGTAATATATCTGCCTGTGATGTAAAATGTGACGACCTTTGTATCTCTGGACTCGCCTTCGTGCGGGGTACCTTGTTTGATCCTGCATTCGGTGGTTTATCGGGACGTTACCCGACAGGCCAAAAGATTATACCGTTTGAAGCACGCGGGAGCCCGCAAAAGTGGACTCACGTACTTGAGCCGGTATAATTCAGGTTGGTTCTGCCACTGTTTCCCTCGTTTACTCTGGGAATCCTTACAGTCCTTCCACTATACGGAACCTTTCCAATATGATGCTGTTGAGTATTTGGAAGAAGGAGTTCACAGAGCTCAAGTCAGAATGACCATTCCACAGCATCCTTTTCGCTCGCAATGGCAGCCCATTGAAATTAACATGATGGGCTATCGAATAGTGGATACCATTGAAGGAGCGGCATTAGAAGCAATCTATCATTTTTGCAATCAGCATCCGAAAGAAGTTGCAGGAAAGCCCATCGGGTTATTTTCAACGACAAGTCCCGATGAGCCAGAATGGAATCTCAGAATTGTTCCCGAGGGTCACAGATTGGATGGTCCACCGGAAGAAGCACTCCAGGGAATGATGCGGTTTATGAATGTACAGTACCACTATCAACTGCTTCTACGTCGTGAAATTGATCGGGTGATCTATGTCGCCCGAAGTCATTACGGAGAGGCTGATAGATAAAATACTCAAGTGAATCAACTTCGAGCTTTAGTGACTTAGAAGGATGAGGTTATCGCATCACGGGATGAAACCATCCATCACCGGGAAGATCAGATCGACGAGAATGATCATATAATTACTCAGCGTAACACAGTCATTGAGTTCCTTCAGGAACAAATTCATGATCTGATCCTTGCGGTTGATGATGCTCAGGCTCAACTTGAAGAACTGCAGCAGCCACCGATACCTCCTGTCGCGCCTGCCGTACCTGAGGCCGAAGAAGAAGATCCAGAGGAGATTGAAGGAGTTTCAGAACTTGATTCTGAGCATGGTGACCCTGTTCTTAGTCCCCACCATTCTTCTTCTGGTAGTCAGTCTTCTGTAGGCAATCTCGATGATTTCTAGTTGTCGAATCGTCAATTTCCTTCTAGTCGTAATCCGTGAGGAGTGAGATGCTTTAGTTAATGTGTAGTTTGCTAAGATCTTGTGCCATTTGATGTAATATAGATGGCTGGTGTATGGATCCTATAGTTGTGTAATGTGAGGAACCATCAACATCCATGTTGTAATATAAGTTTCATGTTTTATCTCTTTGATCTTTATCTTGATGTTCTGAAATGAGATAATCGAATGGAATGTGTGCATGGTGTATACGAATAATGCGTTTTCTGAAATTAGGAGTAAGGTTATGTGATTAATAACGGACGTCTCCTTTATTTCAGATGGTGGGAGCCACGCGTGGAACCCCGGAAGGCTTCCGGGTAGAACGAGCCAGTGGTTCTCAACAGCCGCCCCCGCCACCTCCCAACCTAGCCGAGGTGATGGCACGGCAAACGGAACTTCTTAACCTGCTGGTACAAGCACAACAGAACCAGCAACGTCAACAGTTCTGAGGAGGTCGTGATGACTTTCCCCCTCCAGTGGCCAGCTATCAGGACTTCCTTAGCACTCAACCTCCATTCTTCAGTAAAGCTGAAGAACCCTTGGACGCTGATGCCTGGCTTCATATCATTGAGTCAAAGTTCGCCCTCTTGACTATACCTTGTGCGGACTCAAGTAAGGCTTCTTTTGCTGCCCAGCAGCTGCGCGGTGCTGCTCATATATGGTGGGATAATTTTTACGCCATGCAGCCCGCAGGACATATCATCTACTGGGATGAGTTACGGACTGCCTTTAGGGCACATTATATTCCCGAAGGATTACTGGAACGGAAGTTGAACGAGTTCTTGGCACTTACTCAGGATTCCAGTATGATATTGCAGTATGCACAGACATTTAATCATGTGTGCCAATATGCTGGTCATCATGCAGACAATGATGCCAAGAAACAAGATCGTTTTCGTCGTGGCCTTAATACCAAGCTCAAGGAGTGCCTGAATCTTGTTAGGGCTAATAATTTTAGCGAGCTGGTTAATATGGCCTTAACCCAGAAGGATTGTATTATAGCACATCGTGCTGACAAGAAAAGAAAGACCCCTACGGGACCCTCGAGTGCTCAATCACCGAGATATCGGGTTGTTCCTAACACCCAAATAAGAGCACCACAGAGGAATGCCCTGTTTGGCCGATTGGTTTTTAGGCCGCCCCAACAACAAGGAAGGTATAGACCTCCTGCACCTCCACAGCAACAACAGCAATTTGGCCCAAGGCCAAATGTGCGACAAGCTCCACCAAAAGGCAGCAATTATCGCTGTTTCAATCGCGGGAGTGCAGATCATTTCATCAGGGATTGTCCGCGGCCTAAGAAACCTAACCAAGGGCAAGGTTCAAATCAAGGTAATCAAAACAAGGGTAAAAGGCCGCTAATGCAAGTCCGGCAAGGACAAATCAACTTCACCACCCTTGCGGAACTTCCGGACGGAGCCCCTGTCATGTCGGGTACGTTCTATATCCATCATCAACCAGTTGTTACATTATTTGATTCAGGAGCAACTCATAGTTTTATTAGTAACAACTGTGGTACCCGAATAGGACTCGATCTATGTTCTACTAAGGGGTCATATATGATTTCTACACCGGGAGGAACAATTATGTCTGACCGAATGGTCAAAAAGGTGCCAATTCAGTTCGGTAGCAAAGAGATAAGAACAGATTTGATTTCATTAAACATAGAGGGTATTGATGTCATACTTGGTACAAATTGGATGACAGAACATAGAGTATTATTAGACATCACTTCCCGAGTTATTGAAATTAACTCACCATATCAAGGAAATATTACCCTCTATTTGCCTCAGCAAGAGTATCCCTATTCTTGCACATATGCTATCACAAGCCTCAACGTAAAAGATATTCCGGTAGTCTGCGAATACCCTGATGTCTTCCCAGATGAGTTGCCTGGAATGCCACCTGACAGAGACATTGAGTTCATTACTGAACTCCAACCGGGCACTGCTCCTATCTCAAAGAGGCCATATCGTATGCCCCCAAACAAATTGGCCGAGCTTAAAATCCAACTTCAAGATCTTCTTGATAAAGGTTTCATACGCCCAAGTACTTCGCCTTGGGGTTGTCCCGCTCTCTTTGTCAAGAAGAAGGACAATAGCCTAAGGCTATGTGTTGATTATCGTCCACTCAATGCGGTCACTATCAAAAATAGGTACCCACTTCCCCGCATTGATATCTTGTTCGATCAATTAGCTGGAGCTAAGGTTTTCTCTAAAATTGACTTACGCTCTGTCTATCATCAGATCAAAATCAAGCCTTGCGACATTCCAAAGACGGCTTTCTCGACCAGATATGGGTTATATGAATATCTGGTTATGTCATTTGGGCTTACCAACGCCCCGGCATATTTTATGTATCTCATGAATTCAGTTTTTATGGCGGAACTTGATAAGTTTGTCGTGGTCTTCATCGACGATATTCTAATGTATTCCAAGAATAATGAAGACCATGCCAATCACATACGTATCGTTCTTCAACGATTATGTGATCATCGTCTTTATGCCAAATTTTCAAAATGTGAATTTTGGCTGGATAGTGTGAAATTTCTGGGACACACTATCTCTAGTGAAGGCATATCGGTTGATCCAACTAAAGTCCAGGAAGTTATGGATTGGAAGCCTCGAACTTTAGTCCATCAAATTCGAAGCTTCCTTGGATTGGCAGGATATTATCGCCGATTCATCCCAGATTTCTCCAAGATAGCCAAGCCTATGACTGAGCTACTTAATAAAGAAGCTAAATATCAGTGGGACGATAAGTGTGATGAAGCATTCCATACCCTAAGGAAGCTTCTAACAACCGCTCCTGTATTAGCTCAGCCAGATAATACCCAGCCTTTTGATGTCTAGTGTGATGCTTCTGGAACTGGTCTTGGTTGTGTTCTAATGCAAAACGACCGAGTCATTGCCTATGCATCCAGAGCACTCCGAAATCATGAGCAAAACTATCCTACTCATGACCTAGAATTGGCAGCAGTTGTTCACGCTCTTAAAATCTGGAGACATCATCTTATGGGTGCTAAGTGTAACATTTACACTGACCATAAGAGCCTCAAATATATCTTTACCCAAGCGGATTTGAACATGAGGCAAAGGCGATGGCTAGAATTGATCAAAGACTATGACCTTGAGGTATATTACCATCCCGGTAAAGCCAATGTGGTTGCGGATGCACTTAGCCGCAAGGCACATTGTCACTGCTTATCTATAGCTACTATCAGTGACACTCTCTGTAATCAGATGAGAAAACTCAATCTAGAAATCATTCCTCAAGGCAGTCTAAATCTTTTATCCATGGAGAATACCCTTCGAGATAAAATCATCATGTCACAGCTACATAATGAGGGTATCAGAATTACTAAATTGAAACTATCTCAAGGAGAGGCTAAATACAAGTGTTTCCATACTAATCCTCAAGGAGTCTTATGGTTCAACAAACGCCTTGTTGTACCAAAAGATTATCAACTTCGAAAGCAAATCCTTGATGAAGCTCATCTATCCAAATTCTCTATTCATCCCAGTAGCACCAAAATGTATCAAGATCTACGACAACATTTTTGGTGGACCAGGATGAAAAGAGAAATTGCTAAGTATGTGTCTGAGTGTGATACATGCCAAAGAGTCAAAGCTAGTCATCTTAATGCATCCGGCACGCTTCAACCATTACCCATTCCGTCCTGGAAATGGGAAGACATTAGCATGGATTTCATTGTTGGTCTTCCCAATACCTCTCAAAAGCATGACTCCATATGGGTAATCATTGATAGACTTACTAAAACAGCCCATTTTCTTCCTGTGCATACCACTTACTTAACTAGGAAGTATGCAGAAGTCTATCTTGATCAAATTGTCCGATTGCATGGTATTCCTAAGACCATTGATCGAGGGGCACCATTTATTGCACGCTTCTGGGAGCAATTGCAAACCGCTCTTGGAACCAAATTAATTCGAAGCTGTGCATATCATCCTCAGACGAATGGACAAACTGAGCGGGTTAACCAAATTCTTGAAGACATGCTCCGAGCTTGTATCATTCACTATGGTACGAGTTGGGACAAATGTCTTGCCTTGGCCAAATTCTCTTACAATAACAGTTACCAATCCAGTCTTCAGATGTCACCATTTGAAGCATTATACGGTCGCAGATGTCGAACACCTTTGAGTTGGTCTGAGACTGGTGAGCGCAAGATCTTCAGACCAGATCTAGTCATTGAAGCTGAGGATAAAGTCAGAATTATTCAAGCCAATCTTAAAACAGCCCAGTCCAGGCAAAAGTGTTATGCAGATCGAAGAAGGAAACCTCTACAGTTCCAAGTAGGAGATTTTGTATATCTTCAAGTATCTCCTATCAAAGGTGTTCATCGTTTCGGCATAAAAGGAAAACTAGCCCCCCGATATATCGGACCCTTTGAGATTCTTCAAGTTTGTGGCCCAGTGGCCTACAAACTTCGCCTTCCATCTCAAATGGCTGCTATCCACAATGTTTTTCATATCTCCCAACTCAAAAAGTGTATTAAGGCACCTACGGAGATTATTGAAACTCCAGCTGTTAAGATTGAGCCCGATCTATCCTATGTTGAACAACCTATCCAAATTTTGAATACCAAAGAAAGAGTCACTAGAAGGAAAAGGCTCAAAATGTATAAGATCTTATGGGATCACCATACCGAAGAGGAAGCAACTTGGGAAACAGAATCTTATCTTCAACAGAATTTCCCAACTTTTCTTTCAACCAATTCCCAAATCTAATCATCCAATCATCTTCTGCCCTCGAATCTCGGGACGAGATTCTTTTTAGGGGGGAAGGCTGTGACATCCAGGTAATAAGGGATATAAAAACTAAACTTTAGTGTAAAATAGACATGGTTGTTAAGGGTTGCAATAAGGGCTAGGGGTGTATTTGTAAATTTCTATGCAATCTAGCTTTTTAAGTACAAGGTGTGTGATTTGGAAGGTAGCTTTGGAACCTAGGGGGAAATATAATGTTAAGTGTTAAATTGGTGTGATCATAAGAAAAAAAAAAGCCCTTAAGTAAGGATAGGGGCCTATCTGTAAATAAACCTAAGCTATAGGGTCTTTTATGCAAATAACTAGGGGATAAAATTAACTTTCATTTTTACCTGAGGGCCTATTTGTAAAAGTATTTGTCATCATGACATTTCGTGGATATTTGTAAATGTATCAAAAATTTGTTTAAAATCTCGTTTCGTAAGGACAAAGGTAATTTAAATTTTACCTTGTTCAAAATTCAACAAATTATACTGCCAACTTTGAGTTTTTGGATTTGAACCTTAAAGCTAAAATGTAGAGCTTGAAAAACTCTACAACTTTCATGTTGGGCTTTTTCTCAGAAAACCCCTAGATCAGTGGGAGAAATTAGATTACCACAGAGTCCCTGTAATTTTTTAGTTTTGCAAACAGGTCCCTGGACCCCCTTCCCTCTCTTCTTCTTCCCCGAGCGCCTGCTCTGCTCTGCTTCGCCCCTGTCCTCTCTGCTCCACCGTCAGTGCCGCTCCCCTGGCCGCTGCCTACCCTGCCCTCGCCGCCGATCATCTCTGGCCTGCTCTCTTCCCCACGCGTCACCCTACTCCTGGCCGCCGTCGTAGCTCCTCCTCGCTGTCCCCTTTTGTGCGCGCCACGGCTTCCTCCGAGCGCTCGCCGGCCACCACCGCATTGTCACTGAGGAAGGCCCAGCACGGCGCTTAAATCTTCTGTCTCTCGCGCGCAACAGTATCGCCTTAACGTCTACGTTCCTTTCCTCCAGAACCTCTGTCAATTCTCGAGCCCCCGATCCACTTCCCACTGCCGCCTTCGTCTCCTGCTCCGGCAACACACGGCGTCTCCATGGGCAGCCACCAGCAGACATCCTCCGCCCCAATGAACTCTCGTGCAAGCTTCCCTATTGCTCCCTCGTGCTCGTCAACCATTTGTTGCCTTCCAATTTCGACCGGAGCTTCGTCTCCGACGAGCGCCGCCGTTGCCGCCCTCGGCCTCATCGTGGGCAGCCCAACCCGAGCATCCCCACTCCCCCACAACTCCCTAGCCAGCACCACATCATCGCCCCGGAGCTCTACGACCACTTTGTGGAGTCTCTAGTGCCCTACGTCAACCTCCAGACGGTCGCCGGCATCCGTCCTTGCCGCCGCCGCCACTGTCTTCATTGATTACATCTGATCCGACGCCTACACTCTCAACGGTTGGTGTCAACAGATTCTTCATGATCTGCTGCAGCTCTTGCGCTACTCCTCTACCCACGCCGGCCACTGAAGCCTCGCCGTCGACGGTGACCCTCTGCCGCCACCTCGGGTTCTTGCCGGAATCCGCCTTTCCGACCACTACAATCCTCGACACGTGGTGCGTTCAAACCGCCGTAGGCTCCTGAGTCGTTCCCCTCCCCTTGGACCTCGTCGCCGGTGATCTCCTCGCCGGAACACGGCCGTCCCCTCTCTGCCCTTCTCTTGTTTCCAGTCAAGGACCACGGGTTAGAAGGATTGAAAACCCAAGGGGCTTTCTACAAGGTCCGTGACTCAGTGCAATAGTGCCGATCAGGGACCTCTGGGTAAGAGTTTTTGTTATTTCATGTGAGTAGTGCTGATGACTTGTAAAATCAATAGAAAATAGTAGGAAATTCCAAAAATTACAAAACCAGTTTTGTTGGAAACTAGATTTTAAACTCTACAACTTCTATTAAATGAGTTTGATATGAAACTAAATATTTTTGAATCTATTTTAAATCTAAGATAAGGGGATTTGTTATGCATAGCTCCTACATATTAGCTTTGTTAATAATGATTTTTGGTATACAAATTCCATAGATGATGTATGAATCAATGTGGAAATTTTCACACCTAATTTTATTTTATAACTTAAATTCTTTAAGTTGATCATTTCAATTTGTTTTGAAATAGAATTAGCTAAGCATACCCTTTAGAGTTTAACTAATTAGATCTCTTGGTCATAATCTATTAAATATGCAAGTAATCTATGTTTAGATGTTCAAAACTTTATAACTCTATTTACCTAAAGTTGAAATTCAAATTTAAATTTGAATTTAAACTTAAAATATATTTTAATGCTTGTTTTTAGTTAATTCAAAGATGTAGTCCTAAATTAAACATAAATTATGAGTTTAGGATAAAGTTTTCTTTGTTTTGACAATTCTTAAGTGTTAACCTTTTAAAGTGCAATTTTGATGTGAATTAAATGAAAGAGTGTACATTCCTTAATTTTATATTTTTTCATATCATGTAGAACCGTTTACCCTCGCCGACGGTGACTACAAGCTAATCTCGGATCAAGCCGTAGAAGTTTCCGAAGACCCCAGGGACACCGTCGAAGGTCTAACTGAAGCTCCGAACCAAGGTTCGGAAAACCTTGATCCTACTGCCCCCAACCCTACACAAGAAGGCAAGCCCCGGACATAACCCACTATTTTAATTACACTGCAATCTATATCTATTTACGTATTCTATGCATTAAGTTCTTAGGAATTGCTTGGAACCCTTGTTGCATAATTCCACGAACCGATGTACTGAACACTAGAACTTGAGTCCGACTAGCTGCTATGCTAATAGGACCGGTAGAAGTTAGGTGATTTCCTGTCACTCGCGCGATATAGGAGTTGTATTGTTTACATTCCTGTTATCACTATAAGGATGAAGGACGGGAGTTTTGTGAGGTATCATGGTTGAGATGATACCCCATCTCTGTTGTTGAATTTGTTAAGGTCGCAGCGTGTGGTAGTGCGGGTTAAGCGTTTGAAAGTACTAACCACATACCGCGAAATATGGTAAGCGGTAAGCCTAGTAGCCAATCGGCCCGAGGAGTGGACATACCTCCTACCACTCGTCTTGCTTCTTCTGGTTACTTAAGTTTGACGTGTGGGAATACGTGTTGCAAGGGCAACCAGGAGTACGGGTTTTGTAGTCGCGCTACAGACGTACGTCCTGCACTTTGGAAGTGCGTATGGTCCTGCAGTCGCTTGTGGTGGACCTGTCCACGAGTCGGAATGAAAGGCAAATGGTTGCTTCGGAACAATCGTTGGATGTTCCAAGCGTGTGAGTTAGGTTTACCTTGCAAGGTTGAATTCGATTCAGAATCGTCCGCTTCTCACGTAGATTGAGACTGCTTGATCCCTTAACCACATTGAGTAACAAGAGCAATCGTATCATTATCAAACATGATGATTGATCAAAGATTATACCATGCTTGCATAGATTTAGGTGCTTACCTAGAATGGATAATCAACTAGAACTTGAAAGCTAAAAGTTGAAAATAAGGATCTACTCTTGGTTGCTTTTCAGCTGGGAACTAAACACATATCCATTACAAGCCTTCATGAGTCTAGTTATATGGCTATGTATACCATGACCGGGTAAGCCTTGCTAAGTATTAGAATACTCAACCTTGCCTTGTAACTTTTGTTCAGGTAATCCTCCTGATGACTCAGCTCTGCCTGTACCGTGGCCCTATCCTCTGCCTGATGGTTGGTCCGTGGAGTGGGACCCGTCCCCGGCCAACGCAGACTCTTCCGAGTGATGTCATGCAAGGGCGAGCATGACATCTACAATGACAACGTGTACCATACTGTACTTTAAATTCCGCTGCTTGACCTAAAGCTTATGTCTGTTCTGTAATAATTTCCCCGGATGGGAAAGTTATGTTACTTTTAAACACTCATGTAATATATCTGCCTGTGATGTAAAATGTGACGGCCTTTGTATCTCTGGACTCGCCTTCGTGCGGGGTACCTTGTTGATCCTGCATTCGGTGGTTTATCGGGACGTTACCCGACAGGCCAAGGGATTATACTGTTTGAAGCACGCCGGAGCCCGCAGAAGTGGACTCACGTACTTGAGCCAGTGTAATTCGAGTTGGTTCTGCCACACATGCCATGATTCTTTGGATCCTTTATTCCAAAACTTGGGGATTTGGATTCAAGGCTCGGGGGCTGCGGGACACGTGTCATCAGCGACTTACTTTTCAAATCTAAAGGAAGATAAGGATAGAAGACTTAAGATTAAATTGACCCTCAGCCTGATTCTACGAGTCAACTTAAGGCTCGGGGGCTACTCCATATGGAGTGCGAGTTTAATCGCACCCCATATAAAGAAGATTGGACATCTACACGGGGTATGAGCACCTCATAGCCTTGACACAGCCAAAAAAGTACTCAGAGGACACCTTTAGGATGAACTTCGGGAGAACTCGAAGATGCCTTCAGAAGTACTCGGACGCCTGAAGTACTCGGCTACGAAGAGCTTGGCAGCTTATTAGACTTCTCTTAGGATACGGGACTATACACATGGCATACTTTTCCAAGAATAAGTGTTGGGACATGGCCCACACCCTACATCTGTTGTAACTACTCGTAGTACAGTAGGATTACTCGTACAGTAGTGAAACTAGTCGGACATGGTAGGAAACTACTCAAGAAGTACTCGGGTAGGACTCCTAGGCTTGTACCCGACTAGGACTTCCATGTAAACCTGTCCCCCCAAACTATATAAGGGCGAACAGGGGCCCCCTCAGGAACAATCACCATCAAAGACAATACAAACCACACAGGACGTAGGGTATTGTGCTCTCGGTGGCCCGAACCTATCTAAATCTTGTGTTCCTTGCACCCTCGAGTTCCTGATCTCGGCAATACCCTACCTACAAACTCACCACCTCGGGGGTATCCCTCGGTAAACACCATCACCAACAGCTTTGGTGGTTTCAACAGCCATCTAGTCGACTCCAGGGAACCGGACGCCTCTACATCAACTCAAAGCAGCAACCTCGACGAGTTCATCGAAAATCTCGACGAGTTGCTGCTCCCCGATCTGGTCCTGCAGATCAAAAAGATGTCCTTTTTTACATGATTTCCACTTGTGACACACCAGAACTAGTCGGATCGGACTCAAACCAATCTGAGGGGACCACACAATCCAAGTCCCTCTCTAACTTGGAGAAGAACTTAGATCTGCTGCTCAAGCTCAAGGACGTGGGAGCCACCGCTTGCCGGGGGAGCCCCTGTTTTCGACAAATACTCGGACACCAACGAAGAGTACTCATCATTTAGTATTACACCTTGAAGCCAATCCCGAGGAGGACTAAGGGATGAGGGAGCCATCGTCCATCGGGCGATGCCCGCTCTTGAAAACCACTCGCATCCTGTCGGTGTTTTACTGCCACACCCACAGAGGGATACCCCCGAGGTGGTGAGTTTGTAGCTAGGGTGTCACCTTGATTAGAAACTCGAAGGTGCAAAGGAACACATCAACTTTCGTGTAGTAACGAAATGGTTCGAAACGCCCCAAAACATGAGTTTTGGGTCTAATGGATTGGATCGGGTGCATTCATTACGAAAAAATTCGACGCAACTTAACTTGTGCGTTAATGGCACCAGTTCGGCTAGTTTTGCATCGACTTTCGTGCAGTAACGAAACAGTCTGAAATGCCCCAAAACATGAGTTTTGGGTCCAATGGAGTGGATCAGGTGCGTTCGTTGTGAAAAATGCCAACACAACGTTTAGCGAACTTGGGCGTTAATGGCGCTAGTTCGGCCTGTTTTGCATTGACTTTTGTGCAGTAATGAAACGGTCCGAAACGCCCCAAAACATGAGTTTTGGGTCCAATGGCGTGGATCAGGTGCGTTCATTATGAAAAATTTTGACACAACTTCATTTAGCGAACATGTGCGTTAATGGCGCTAGTTCGGCCAGTTTTGCCTCGACTTTCGTGCACTAACGAAACGGTCGAGAACACCTCAAAACATGAGTTTTGGGTCCAATGGAGTGGATCAGGTGCGTTTGTTGCGAAAAATTTTGACGCGATTTTGTTTAGCGAACTTGTGCGTTTATGGCACCAGTTCGGCTAGTTTTGCATCGACTTTCCTACAGTAACGAAACGGTTTGAAACACCTCAAAATGATTAGAACTCGCTAGGGTTTGTTCCTGATCTTTCGATGAGAGGTGTGGAATAACTCGATTGATGGAGGAGACGATGTTCACGGTCCGACTACAGCTTCCAAGGATGCTGCGCCTTAGCAACCGATACACCACCTCCTATGGTCGCTGCGATCTTGTGGAGCGCGACACCCGGCCACTAGGGCACTCGTCCTGCAAGCAATCGAAGAACTAGCAAGAACAAGTAGAACAAGTACTAAAAATATGAGATGTAATTGAAGGTCTCAAACTGAATCTCAATTATGGTGGGATACCAGAAACAAGTAGATGGGTGGCTGGATCAACACGCGCGCCTACAAGGAAGTAGCAAAATCTAAACTTGCATCTAACAAAATCCAAGTGTTCTTGGCGGTGGCTAAAGGTTATAAAGAAGTGGGAGAACGACCACAAGGGTGCTGGGGTCGTGTTCCAACCCTAGGACGCATCCGAATTGGACTCAACTTGATACACGGCCCGTTGGGCCAAAATAGGGTGACGCAGCACCGTGGCTGAAAAGGACTCTGTAGTAAATTAAGGATATGGAGGTGATTCTGGATTCTTTGGAAAATAGATTTGATAAGCTTTCCAGAAAGTACTTGAATGACCAAAACGGAGTCTGGATGAAGTCGTGGCGGCCGTCACAATTCGTGTCTGTCCTGTAGTCCGAATCCAGCCTGCGCAATGCCTCTTCCCTTTTGATCCAATCCATTGTTCCTAAGTAAAACAAGAGTGCACGTGTCTCCATTGTCTAAATATGATGAACCTAAGCTGAGCTTAAGAGTGAACTTACTTGATGGATAAGCTGACAAGCACGAGCGTGAGTAATAGGACCCAGAGGTGGTGTCGAAGTAGATACTTGTGTAGGTGTGGATGTATCGTTGGTGGTGATATCCTCATCACAAAACATGAGTTCTGGGTCCAATGGAGTGGATCATGTGCGTTCATTGCGAAAAATTTTGACACCACTTCATTTAGCGAATTTGTGCGTTAATAGCGCCAGTTCGGCTAGTTTTGCATCGACTTTCATGCAGTAACGAAACGGTCCGGAACGCCCCAAAACATGAGTTTTGGGTCGAATGGAGCGGATCAAGTCCGTTCGTTGCGAAAAATGCCAACGCAACGTTTAGCGAACTTGGGCGTTAGTGGTGCCAGTTCGGCCAGTTTTGCATCGACTTTCGTGCAATAAGGAAACGGTCCGGAACGCCCCAAAATATGAGTTTTAGGACGAATGCAGTGGATCAGGAGTGTTCGTTGTGAAAAATACCAACGCAACTTTGTTTAGCAGACTTGGGCGTTAATGGCGCTAGTTCGACCAGTTTTGCATCGACTTTCGTGCAGTAACGAAGCGGTCCGAAACGCCCCAAAACATGAGTTTTGGGTCCAATGGACTGGATCGGGTGCGTTCGTTCCGAAAAATACTGACGTGACTGTGGCAGAACCGCCTGAATTATTCCGGCTCAAGTGCGCTAACGATCACCGTACAACGGCAATCAGCTTAACGCACTTCAAATGGAACAATCCCTTGGTCTGTCGGGTCTCCGCCCGATACAACCACGGTTCAACAGGATCGAAGCAGGTTTACCTCGCACGAAGGCGAGTTCACATCATAGAATAGCTCATCAACTTTTAATTTACAGACATTCATACACTATTACAAACTGGGTTCAAATATAAGTAAACTTATACAAACCGTGTTCAAACTGACAAACATAACAGCTTGTCCAAAATTCACAGCGGAAGGAAAAGTTTACGCGACTACACACATCGCGAAGGCGGACCCCAAGCTTAGCCCAGGGCCTGGTGTCACTCCGGAGGGTCACTGCCGGCCGAGGACGGGTCCCACTCCATGGACCAGCCAAAAGGAACGGACGTTGGCCACACAAGGTTGTCCGTGGGATTCTCAAAGGTTATACCTGAAACAGATATTGGCAAGGCTGAGTATCCTAATACTCAGCAAGGCTTACCCGAGTTTGGGTATACTTTAGCCCGTATCTAGACTCATGAAGGCATTGCAAGAGTTCTAGTTTATTTTTAGCTGAAAAGCAACTAAGAGTATAACCTATTTGCAAGTTTTAGCTTTCAGATTCTAGCTTGATTAGTCATCTAGGTAAGCACCTATACTAAACAAGCAAGATAGTTATTATCATTCATCAAGATTACTTTATCACCAATCACACTTTTTACTCTCTGTGGTAAAAGGGATAAGCAGTCTCAGTCCTCGTGAGAGGCGGACGATTCGAATCGAATTTAAACCTTGCAAGGTAAACCTAACACACACACTTGGAATACCAACAGGGCGTTCCGAAGCAACCGTTTCCATCATATTCCGGGTTATGGATCAGGGCCACCACAAGCGACTGCGGGACCGTACACACATCACTCGTGCTGGACATACGTCTGTAGCGTGACTACAAAACCCGTATTCCTGTCTGCCATGCAGAACGTACTCCCACACGTCGGTGCGTGTAAACATAAAATAAAAGTCGAGTGGTGGAAGCGCGTCCATTTGCCGGGCCATTTGGGTACTAGGCTTACCGCTTACCATATTTCGCGGTATGTGGCTAGTACTTTCAAACGCTTAGCCACCACTACCACATGCTGCGACCTTAATCACTTTTAACAAAACAGACAGGGTAAAACCTCAGGTCATGATACAGCACATGACCCTGTCCGTCATCCTTATAGTGATTGCAGAATTGTAAGCACGCAACTCCTATATCGCGCGAGTGACAGGAAATCACTCGACTTTTACCGGTCCTATTTAGCAGAGCATCTAAGCGATAAGGACTCGGGTACAATACATTGGATTCCTAAGATTTTATGCAACTAGGGTTTCATTTCAACTCCTAGACGTAATGCAAGATATATAATGTATAAGACTGCATATTGTAATAATTTGAAATACTGGGTTATGCACCGGGGCTTGCCTTCTTGAGTAGAGTTGGGGGTAGGAGTGTCAGAGGCTTCCGAACTTGGGTTCGGGGCTTCAGTTAGTCCCTCGACGACTTGCGCTGGGTCTTCTGAAAAGCCTTGGTCTTGTCCTAAGACCAACTCGTAATCTCCGTCGTCAAGCGTCGTTGATTCTAAATGAGATGCAATAAAAGAAGTAAGACAAGGTTTAAGTTTAAGAGCTTATATTATAAAAGTTGCAATCAAGAACTAAAACATTTGAATTTGAATTCAAATTTTAAATTCAAACTTGAAATAAAAAGGGTCATAAGATTTGGAAATTTAGTCATACACTAATCATTAACACATTGAAGAATAGAAAAGATTTTAATTAACTAGGTTCATAAAATTTGATCAGTTAGCATTTCAAATTTTGAAATGTCAAATTCAAAAGAAGTTAAGTTATAAAACAACTCTAAGTTTGAAATTTTAACTTAAGGTTACACATAGCTCACAAAACATTCATGTCAAAAATCATGATAAATAAAGTTCAAATGTAGAAACTATATACCAAATACCTTTTTAACCTTAGATTTGAAATAGGTATAAAAGTATTTGGTTTCATATCAAACTTCATAAACAAAAGTTGTAGGATTTGGACTCTACTTTCTAACAAAACTAATCTTGCAATTTTTGGATTTTTCTATGATTTCCTATGAATTTTGCAAGGCAGACATAGCAATCATATAAAATAACAGACATGATTACATAAAGACCCCTGACTGGCACTGTTTCTCTGAGTCTGGGGGTTTGCAAATAGCCCCCCGGGCTTTTGCATCTTCTGAGCCGGGGTCCTTGACTAGAAACGAAAGGGGGCAGAGAGGGGGGGTGGTCACCGCCGGCGAGGAAGGGCACCGGTGGTGGGTTTGCGTGGAGGGGAAGTACCGCAGGGTCTGTGCGCACCCTTGGCCGTACGGAATCGGAGAGGGACAGAGGGTAGCGGCGGTGTAGCAGAGATGTGCGGCCGGCGGCGGAGGGAACCGGTGGGGAACCGTGTTCCGGTGGTCGGGGACGGTGAAGAGGTGGTCAAAAAGCATCCTGGAGGAGTGGAGATGCTCGGGATGAGCTCAATTGGAAGTGGGGAAGACCGGAGAGGGGCTTCCCACGGTGAGCCAGGAGCGGCGGCGGCGGCGCTCGGCGGCAGTGGAGCTCCGGCCGGGATTGGAGGGTGTCTAGGGGTTGGGGAGCACGAGCGAGAGTCGGGACAGCTTCCTAGGGGGTTCACGAGGGTAGGGGGTGGCTGTAGATAGCTGCCCACGGTGAGCTACGGTCACCGGAGTGGAAGAAGGAAGGCGACAGTGGCGCTCGGGTTCCAGGGTGGAATGTGGTGCAAGCGCAGAGGGGATTAGAACGTGAATGCACTGGGGAAGCTCACGGGCAAGAAAATAAGGGCTCAGAGGGGGCGCTTGGCCCGTGTCACGGCGGCGGCGGCGTGTCAATCGGCCGGAGGTTTAAGGAAGCCGTGGCGGCCGCAGAGGGGAGCGTCAGGGCAAGGAGCAGGCTCGGGGAAGAAGAAATCGACGCGTGGAAGGGGCGAAGCAGGAGGTGGAGCGGTGACGGCGTAGAGCGGTGGCTGGGGGAGCTGTACCGGTGGCGGGAACAGAGAGCACACGTGCGCGGCAGGAAACAGAGGAGCACGGGGGCGCGAGTAGGAAGACAGAGGACTTAACTGTGAAAAGAAGAAAACTTAGGGGCCTAACTATAAAGCATGAGTAACTTTCACACCACTGCTCAAATGAAGATGGGCCCAAAAGCAAAAATGTGTAGTTTTTCAAAATGCACAACTTTGCTTTAAGGCTCACCCACAGAAGAGCTAAGGTTTTACAATAAAATTGAAATTTAGCAAGATTTCTAAACTTTGCATAAAACCTATTTTAAAATTACAGCACAATTACATCCAAAAGGTAGTTTCACCTATTTTTGCGTTTTAAACATAAGTTTTTAACTTTTACAAAACAACCCTTGTACTTTCCAAATCTACCCCCCATGCTCACCCATTTAGCACAAAAGGACCTTGATTTAAATATAATTCTATAAACAATCACTGTTAATTATGATTAACATTTTCAAACACACCTTTGCTACATTTGGCACATAACAACACTCCAAAACTCTAGGGTGTGACCAAGCTATTTACCTGAGTGTCACAACCTTCCCCCCTAAAAAGAATCTCGTCCCGAGATTCCGGGATAGAAAGGAATGGAATAATCAAGCTTGAAGGTTGGCTTGGAAGAAGTTGGGGTAGTTATGCTGAAGATAGGATTCGGTTTCCCATGTTGCTTCTTCTTCCGTATGATGATTCCACTGAATCTTGTACATTCTGATGGTTTCTCTTCTGGTGCTTCTCTCTTTAGTGTTTAGTATCCTGATCGGATGTTCTGTATAGGTCAGATCTGGTTCGATTTCGATAGCTTGGGATTCAATGATTTCGGTAGGGATCTTGACACACTTCTTGAGTTTGGATACATGGAAGATGTTATGAATGGCCGCTAATTGAGGAGGAAGTTGAAGATGGTAAGCTACGGGTCCACAGACTTCAAGGACTTCAAAGGTTCCGATGTATCGAGGAGCAAGTTTTCCTTTGATACCGAATCTTTGAATACCTCGAATAGGAGATACTCGAAGATATACGAAGTCTCCAACTTGAAACCGTAATGGGCTTCTTCGTATATCAGCATAGCTTTTCTGTCGAGATTGTGCCGTTTTGAGATTTGCCTGTATAATTCTTATTTTCTCTTCTGCCTCACTAACAAGGTCAGGTCCAAAGACTTTACGCTCGCCAATTTGTGACCAATTCAAAGGAGTTCGGCATCAACGACCGTATAATGCTTCAAATGGGGCCATCCTAATGCTTGTCTAATAGCTGTTATTATAAGAAAATTCTGCCAGTGACAAGCATTTGTCCCAATTCTTGCTGTAATGAAGAACACAGGCTCTAAGCATGTCTTCCAGGATCTGATTTACTCGTTCAGTTTGTCCATCCGTTTGGGGATGATATGCAGAGCTTCGGATTAATTTGGTTCCAAGAGCATTTTGGAGTTGCTCCCAGAACCGAGAAATGAATTGTGCTCCGCGATCGGAGATGATCGTCTTAGGTACTCCATGAAGACGAATAATCTGATCCAAGTAGATCTCGGCATACTTTTTAGCAACGTACGTAGTATGCACAGGGATGAAGTGTGCAGTTTTGGTTAATCGATCTACGATTACCCAAATAGAGTCATGCTTCCGGGAAGTATTAGGTAGTCCAATAATAAAATCCATACTAATATCTTCCCATTTCCAAGAGGGAATGGTTAAGGGTTGGAGGGTACCAGCAGTCTTCAGATGACTAGCTTTGACTCTTTGGCAGATATCACACTCTGAGACGTACTTGGCAATTTCTCATCTCATACGGGTCCACCAAAAGCTTTGTTTCAGATCTTGGTACATCTTCTTACTGCCTGGATGTATAGAAAATTTGGATAGGTGGGCTTCGTCCATTATTTGCTTTCGGAGTTTATGGTCCTTAGGTACCACAAGACGTTTGTTGAACCACAAAACTCCTTCGGAATCCACTTGGAAACATTTGTACCTTTTCTCTCCCAGTATTAGCTTCTGCTTAATGATTCCAACTCCCTTACTACGCTGTTGGGCTAGAATAATGGCATCCCTAAGCGTGGCTTCAACCGAGAGATGGTTTAAGTCACCTTGGGGAATGATTTCTAGATTAAGCTTTCCCATTTCCCAACAAAGAGTTTCATTGAAAGCTTCGACAAATAGGTAGGAACAATGCGCCTTGCGACTGAGGGCATCTGCAACGACATTGGCCTTGCCTGGATGATAATGCACTTCCAAGTCATAATCTTTGATAAGTTCTAGCCAGCGTCTTTGCCTCATATTTAAATCCGCTTGGGTAAAGATATATTTGAGGCTTTTGTGGTCAGTATAGATATGACACTTTGCACCCATTAAATGATGTCTCCAAATTTTTAAGGCATGAATGACAACTGCTAGTTCGAGGTCATGAGTGGGATAGTTTTGTTCATGAACCCTGAGTGCCCGAGATGCATACGCAATCACTCGGTGGTCTTGCATAAGGACACAACCAAGTCCAGTTCCTGATGCATCACAATAGATATCAAAGGGTTTTGACACATCAGGTTGAGCCAAGACTGGACCAGTCGTGAGATGATCTCTAAGAACATGGAATGCATTATCGCATTTTTGATCTCAAGAGAACTTAACACCTTTCTTCAGTAGTTCGGTCATAGGTTTGGCTATTCTGGAGAAATCCGGGATGAATCGATGATAATAGCCTGCTAGACCAAGAAAACTACAAATCTGATGGACTGAGGTTGGGGGTTTCCAATCCATAACTTCTTGTACTTTACTGTGATCGACGGATATTCCATCACCAGAAATGGTATGGCCCAAGAATTTTACTGTATCCAACCAAAACTCACACTTGGAGAATTTGGCGTACAGGTGATGGTCTCTTAATCGCTGAAGGATGACATGAAGGTGTTTGACATGATCTTCTAGAGTTTTAGAATAGATCAGGATGTCGTCAATGAAGACCACAACAAATTTGTCGAGTTCTTGCATGAAGACAGAATTCATGAGGTACATAAAGTAGGCTGGAGCATTAGTGAGACCAAACGACATGACTAGATACTCGTATAGGCCATATTGAGTAGAGAAGGCTGTTTTTGGAACATCACTGGGCCGGATCTTAATTTGATGATAGCCAGAACGAAGATCAATTTTTGAGAATACTTTAGCTCCGGCTAGTTGATCGAAAAGAATGTCAATGCGGGGTAGAGGATACTTATTTTTGATAGTCACCGCATTGAGAGGGCGATAATCCACATATAATCTTAGGCTATTATCTTTCTTTTTTACAAACAAGGCTGGACAACCCCATGGTGATGCACTTGGACGAATGAAGCCTTTGTCTAAGAGATCCTGGAATTGGATTTTTAATTCAGCCAACTCGTTAGGAGGAATGCGATAAGATTTCTTAGAAATAGGGGCTGTACCAGGTTGGAGTTCTATGATGAACTCAATATCTCTGTCTGGGGGCATTCCAGGTAAGTCATCCGAAAAAACATCTGGATATTCACAGACGACTGGAATATCCTCTAGCTTGACCCCAGACGTAGCATAGGTGCAAGAGTTGAAAGATTGTGGTTGTGGAAGATAAAGAAGAGTAGGTTTATTTTCTGGTGAACCTATCTCCACTATGCGAGAAGGGATATCTATAGATACATGGTACTGGGTCATCCAATTCATTCCTAAAAGAACATCCATTCCTTTTAGGTCTAGTAATAGTAAATCTGACTTTATCAAAGTATTACCTATTTGAATTGGCACGCCTCTACAGACGTGATCTGAAGAGATGCTACCACCAGGAGTTGTTATCACATATATCCCATTAATAGGATAAATATCCAAACCTATCTTAGTGCCAAGTTTTCTACTGATAAAACTATGGGTGGCACCGGTATCAAAAAGAACAATAACGGGGTAATGGTTGATAGAAAATGTACCCGTCATTATCGGTGTCCCCTCGGGAAGTTCGGAGAGTGTAGTGAGATTCACCCTCCCTTGACGGACCTGCACCACTTGCCTCCTGCCTTTTCCCTGGTGGTTCAGATTAGATGTCTACCCTTGGAAAGATTTCCTAGGTTGAGGGCAGTCCTTGATAAAATGAGACGGGCTTCCACAATTGAAACAACGATAATTGCTGTTTCCTGGAGTAGCTGGTGGAAAGCTCGGTCGTGGACCTTGCCGTGGTTGTTGTTGATTTTGTGGCAGCGGTGGTCGGTTGAATTGGGCTTGTTGGGGAGGTCGAGCCACCCATCTGGCAGGCAAATTGCCTCGAGGCGGAGCTCGAGGGGCGTTACTCGAAACTAACCGATATCTTGGCGACTGTGAATTTACAGGCCCTGTTGGTGCTTTCCGTTTCTTTTCTGCTCTGTGGGCAGCAATACAATCCTCTTGAGTAATGGCCATATTGACCAACTCATTAAAATTGTCGGCCTTTACCAAATTCAGCCATTCCTTAAGTTTGGTATTTAGGCCTCGGTGAAAGCGATCACATTTACGGGCATCAGTGTCCGCATGAGATCCTGCATATTGGCACAAGTGGTTGAAAACTTGTGCATACTGCGTAACAGTGCGGGTATCCTGGGTCAAACTCAAAAATTCATTGAGCTTCTGCTCAATGAGTCCCGCTGGTATGTGATGTGCTCGGAACGCAGTTCGAAACTCGTCCCAGGTGACGACGTGATCGGCAGGTTGCATCGCATGAAACTGATCCCACCAAAGACGAGCAGTGCTTCGGAGTTGCTGGGCTGTAAAGAGTACCTTATTCTCATCTGAACATGGAGCTGGTAATAAGGCGAACTTGGACTCAATAGTTCGCAGCCAGGCGTCTGCGTCCAAAGGCTCATCGGCCTTATGGAATAATGGAGGTTGAGTGCTGAGGAAGTCCTGGTAGCTGGCCGACAGGGGCTCACCTCGGCCTCGAGGTTGCTGCTGAAAATGGCCCATTTGAGCTTGTACAAGTTGGTTAAGAAGCTCAGTTTGGCGAGCCATGACCTCGGCCAAATTTGGAGGTGGCGGTTGCTGAGAACCACTAGGCTGATCTGCCCGGAATCCTTCCGGGGTTCCACGAGTAGCTCCTACCATCTGAAATAAAGGAGATATCCATTACCAACTATATTCTTACTCCAGTTTTAAATGATATGCGATTACTAGATGGAAATGCAACTGATGAGACCTTTTACCTTGCTTGAGAAAGTGCAAGATAAACAGAACGAGATAATCAATTCTGATAACAGCAAGGACTGAAAATCGGATGGAAGCCTAAGGTACTTTAAGATACCCAACCTAAGAATACCATTGGAACTCTATTAACCCATTCTAAAAAACCAAACATACCATTCATCCTTAGCAGCATTTAACATTCATTACATTCTTTTATTTGACGACCAATTATGCATGCACGTACTACTCGTCCTCTCAACCAAAACAATTGCCGAATGTCATCGGACTTACGTGGTTAGTTTCGGTGGCATACATATACGTCTCTCTCTATATAACTAATCGATAATCCTATCCGTCTTAGCCTATTAATCATGGTTAGTGTACCTGCAGAAGAATACACATATATATATCTCATGAACCTTTCATGGCAGCACGACATGAAAGCGTCCCCAAGCAGTACTGTTCACTATAGAAACAGCATCTGTACAATTACCGCCGTACAGACAACGTTAACATACGTCATCGAAACAACGTATTCACGGGGGTACCGCAAAATGCGGGGGTATGAACAGCGATCGCCATACCCTACGCCGAACCATATACTCCCAATATAATCAACCTAAGTTGGTATATTGGCAGCATCTCAAGTAGGCCACTGCTTGAGAAACAGCGTTCGGTTCGCATCACCGACAGGAAGGCCAAGCTCCCTCAGTTGGCTGAGGATCCTTACCTTCTTACCTCCGTTCGTAGGTGTCGTTACAGAAAGTAAGGTTGGGTTATGCGCGAATTTAAGTTTTGACGGAAAGTAGTGCTGCAAGTCAGAATTATATATATACTCTAATTGCCACCTGATACTTTCCCCATATAAATCCCTAGGGCTTTACGTTCTATTCTTCCACCTTAACGGATCCAACGTATTTTTGTAAACTCATTTGTTGGCAAACTTTTATCCTGAAAACACCTTTTAAGAGCTTCTCCAGATGTAAAAGTGAACCTACAGCTCTGATACCAGCTGTGGCAGAACCGCCTGAATTATTCCAGCTCAAGTGCGCTAACGATCACCGTACAACGGCAATCAGCTTAACGCACTTCAAACGGAACAATCCCTTGGTCTGTTGGGTCTCCGCCCGATACAACCACGGTTTAACAGGATCGAAACATATATTGGCAAGGCTGAGTATCCTAATACTCAGCAAGACTTACCCGAGTTTGGGTATACTTTAGCCCGTATCTAAACTCATGAAGGCATTGCAAGAGTTTTAGTTTATTTTTAGCTGAAAAGCAACTAAGAGTATAACCTATTTGCAAGTTTTAGCTTTCAGATTCTAGCTTGATTAGTCATCTAGGTAAGCACCTATACTAAACAAGCAAGATAGTTATTATCATTCATCAAGATTACTTTATCACCAATCACACTTTTTACTCTCTGTGGTAAAAGGGATAAGCAGTCTCAGTCCTCGTGAGAGGCGGACGATTCGAATCGAATTTAAACCTTGCAAGGTAAACCTAACACACACGCTTGGAATACCAACAGGGCGTTCCGAAGCAACCGTTTCCCTCATATTCCGGGTTATGGATCAGGGCCACCACAAGCGACTGTGGGACCGTACGCACATCACTCGTGCAGGACATACGTCTGTAGCGCGACTACAAAACCCGTATTCCTGTCTGCCATGCAGAACGTACTCCCACACGTCGGTGCGTGTAAACATAAAATAAAAGTCGAGTGGTGGAAGCACGTCCATTTGCCGGGCCATTTGGGTACTAGGCTTACCGCTTACCATATTTCGCGGTATGTGGCTAGTACTTTCAAACGCTTAGCCACCACTACCACATGCTGCGACCTTAATCACTTTTAACAAAACAGACAGGGTAAAACCTCAGGTCATGATACAGCACATGACCCTGTCCGTCATCCTTATAGTGATTGCAGAATTGTAAGCACACAACTCCTATATCGCGCGAGTGACAGGAAATCACTCGACTTTTACCGGTCCTATTTAGCAGAGCATCTAAGCGATAAGGACTCAGGTACAATACATTGGATTCCTAAGATTTTATGCAACTAGGGTTTCATTTCAACTCCTAGACGTAATGCAAGATATATAATGTATAAGACTGCATATTGTAATAATTTGAAATACTGGGTTATGCACCGGGGCTTGCCTTCTTGAGTAGAGTTGGGGGCAGGAGTGTCAGAGGCTTCCGAACTTGGGTTCGGGGCTTCAGTTAGTCCCTCGGTGACTTGCGCTGGGTCTTCTGAAAAGCCTTGGTCTTGTCCTAAGACCAACTCGTAATCTCCGTCGTCAAGCGTCGTTGATTCTAAATGAGATGCAATAAAAGAAGTAAGACAAGGTTTAAGTTTAAGAGCTTATATTATAAAAGTTGCAATCAAGAACTAAAACATTTGAATTTGAATTCAAATTTTAAATTCAAACTTGAAATAAAAAGGGTCATAAGATTTGGAAATTTAGTCATACACTAATCATTAACACATTGAAGAATAGAAAAGATTTTAATTAACTAGGTTCATAAAATTTGATCAGTTAGCATTTCAAATTTTGAAATGTCAAATTCAAAAGAAGTTAAGTTATAAAACAACTCTAAGTTTGAAATTTTAACTTAAGGTTACACATAGCTCACAAAACATTCATGTCAAAAATCATGATAAATAAAGTTCAAATGTAGAAACTATATACCAAATACCTTTTTAACCTTAGATTTGAAATAGGTATAAAAGTATTTGGTTTCATATCAAACTTCATAAACAAAAGTATTTTTGGATTTTTCTGTGATTTCCTATGAATTTTGCAAGGCAGACATAGCAATCACATAAAATAACAGACATGATTACATAAAGACCCCTGACTAGCACTATTTCTCTGAGTCTGGGGGTTTGAAAATAGCCCCCCAGGCTTTTGCATCTTCTGAGCCGGGGTCCTTGACTAGAAACGAAAGGGGGCAGAGAGGGGGGGGGTGGTCACCGCCGGCGAGGAAGGGCACCGGTGGTGGGTTTGCGTGGAGGGGAAGTACCGCAGGGTCTGTGCGCACCCTTGGCCGTACGGAATCGGAGAGGGACAGAGGGTAGCGGCGGTGTAGCAGAGACGTGCGGCCGGCGGCGGAGGGAACCGGTGGGGAACCGTGTTCCGGTGGTCGGGGACGGTGAAGAGGTGGTCAAAAAGCGTCATGGAGGAGTGGAGATGCTCGGGACGAGCTCAATTGGAAGTGGGGAAGACCGGAGAGGGGCTTCCCACGGTGAGCCAGGAGCGGCGGCGGCGGCGCTCGGCGGCAGTGGAGCTCCGGCCGGGATTGGAGGGTGTCTGGGGGTTGGGGAGCACGAGCGAGAGTCGGGACAGCTTCCTAGGGGGTTCACGAGGGCAGGGGGTGGCTGTAGATAGCTGCCCACGGTGAGCTACGGTCACCGGAGTGGAAGAAGGAAGGCGACAGTGGCGCTCGGGTTCCAGGGTGGAATGCGGTGCAAGCGCAGAGGGGATTAGAACGTGAATGCACTGGGGAAGCTCACGGGCAAGAAAATAAGGGCTCAGAGGGGGCGCTCGGCCCGTGTCACGGTGGCGGCGGCGTGTCAATCGGCCGGAGGTTTAAGGAAGCCGTGGCGGCCGCGGAGGGGAGCGTCAGGGCGAGGAGCAGGCTCGGGGAAGAAGAAATCGACGCGTGGAAGGGGCGAAGCAGGAGGTGGAGCGGTGACGGCGTAGAGCGGTGGCCGGGGGAGCTGTATCGGTGGCGGGAACAGAGACCACACGCGCGCGGCAGGAAACAGAGGAGCACGGGGCGCGAGGAGGAAGACAGAGGACTTAACTGTGAAAAGAAGAAAACTCAGGGGCCTAACTGTAAAGCATGAGTAACTTTCACACCACTGCTCAAATGAAGATGGGCCCAAAAGCAAAAATGTGTAGTTTTTCAAAATGCACAACTTTGCTTTAAGGCTCACCCACAGAAGAGCTAAGGTTTTACAATAAAATTGAAATTTAGCAAGATTTCTAAAATTTGCATAAAACCTATTTTAAAATTACAGCACAATTACATCCAAAAGGTAGTTTCACCTATTTTTGCGTTTTAAACATAAGTTTTTAACTTTTACAAAACAACCCTTGTACTTTCCAAATCTACCCCCCATGCTCACCCATTTAGCACAAAAGGACCTTAATTTAAATATAATTCTATAAACAATCACTGTTACTTATGATTAACATTTTCAAACACACCTTTGCTACATTTGGCACATAACAACACTCCAAAACTCTAGGGTGTGACCAAGCTATTTACCTGAGTGTCACAGTGACTTTGTTTAGCGAACTTGTGTGTTAATGGCACCAGTTCGGCCAGTTTTGCATCAACTTTCGTGTAGTAACGAAACGTTCCGAAATGCCCCAAAACATTAGTTTTGGGTTGAATCGAGTGTATCAGGTGCGTTTGTTGCGAAAAATTTTGATGCAACTTCATGAAGCGAATTTCTGCGTTTATGGCGCTAGTTCGGCAACTTTTGCATCGATTTTCGTGCAGTAACAAAACGGTCCGGAACGCCCCAAAACATGAGTTTCGGGTCTAATGGATTGGATCGGGTGCGTTCGTAGAGAAAAATTTGGACACGACTTTGTTTAGCGAACTTGTACGTTAAGGGCACCAGCTCGGCCAGTTTTGCATCGACTTTCATACAGTAACGAAACGGTTCGAAATACCCCAAAACATGAGTTTTGGGTCCAATGGAGTGGATCATGTGCGTTCGTTGCGAAAAATTTTGACGCAACTTCGTTTAGCGAACTTGTGCGTTAATAGCACTAGTTCGGCCAGTTTTGCATCGACTTTCGTGCAGTAATGAAACGTTAGCAAACGCCCCAAAACATGAATTTGGGTCCAATGGAATGGAGCAGGTGCGTTTGTTGCGAAAAATATCGACGCCACTTCGTTTAACGAACTCGTGCGTTAATAGCGCCAGTTCGGCCAGTTTGGCATCGACTTTTGTGTAGTAACGAAGCGGTTCGGAACGCCCCAAAACATGAGTTTTGGGTCGAATGGAGTGGATCAGGAGCGTTCATTGCGAAAAATGTCAACCCAACTTCGTTTAGCAAACTTGGGCGTTAATGGAGCTAGTTCGGCTAGTTTTGCATCGCCTTTTGTGCACTAACAAAACGGTCCGGAACACGCCAAAACATGAGTTTTGGGTCAAATGGAGTGGATCGGGTGCGTTTGTTGCGAAAAATTTTGACGCGACTTTGTTTAGCAAACTTGTGCGTTAATGGCACCAATTCGACCAGTTTTGCATCGACTTTCCTATAGTAACATAATAGTTGGAAATGCCCCAAAACATGAGTTCTGGGTGCAATGGAGTGGATCATGTGCGTTCGTTGTGAAAAATTTCGACGTCATTTTGTTTAGCGAACTTGTGTGTTAATAGCGCCAGTTCGGCCAGTTTTGCTTTGACTTTCATGCAGTAACGAAACGGTTCGGAACGCCCCAAAACATGAGTTTTGGGTCGAATGGAGCGGATCAAGTGCGTTCGTTGTAAAAAATGCCAACGCAACATTTAGCGAACTTGGGCGTTAATGGCGCTAGTTCGGCCCGTTTTGCATCGACTTTCGTACAGTAGCAAAAACGTCCGAAACGCCCAAAACATGAGTTTTTGGTCGAATGGAGTGGATCAGGTGTGTTCATTGTGAAAAATTCCAACGCAACATTTAGTGAACTTGGGCGTTAATGGCACCAGTTCGGCCAGTTTTGCATCAACTTTCATGCTGTAATGAAACGGTCCGAAACGCCCCAAAATATGAGTTTGAGTCCAATGGAGCAGATTAGGTGCGTTCGTTGCGAAAAATGCCAACGTAACGTTTAGCGAACTTGGGCGTTAATGGCACTAGTTCGTTCGGTTTTGCATCAACTTTCGTGCATCTACGGAACGGTCTCAAACGCCCCAAAATATGAGTTTTGGGTCCTATAGAGTGGATCAGGTGCGTTCGTTGCGAAAAATTCTGAACCGACTTTGTTTAGCAAACTTGTGCGTTAATGGCACCAATTCGACCAGTTTTGCATCGACTTTCCTACAGTAACGAAACAGTTGGAAATGCCCCAAAACATGAGTTCTGGGTGCAATGGAGTGGATCATGTGCGTTCGTTGTGAAAAATTTCGACGTCATTTTGTTTAGCGAACTTGTGTGTTAATAGCGCCAGTCCGGAACATGCCAAAACATGAGTTTTGGGTCAAATGGAGTGGATCGGGTGCGTTCGTTGCGAAAAATTCTGACGCGATATTGTTTAGCGAACTTGTACGTTAATGGCACCAGTTCGGCCAATTTTGCATCAACTTTCGTGCAGTAACGAAACGTTACAAAACACCCCAAAACATTAGTTTTGGGTCCAATGGAGTGGATCACGTGCGTTCATTGCGATACATTTTGATGCAACTTCGTTTAGCGAACTTGTATTTTACTAGCGCGTGTTCGGCAAGTTTTGCATCGACTTTCGTGCAGTAAGGAAACGGTCCGGAACGCCCCAAAACATGAGTTTTGGGTCCAATAGAGTGGATCGGGTGCGTTCGTTGCGAAAAATTCGGTCACGACTTTGTTTAGCGAACTTGTGCGTTAATGGCACCAGTTCAGCCAGTTTTGCATCGACTTTCATGCAGTAATGAAACGGTCCGAAGCGCTCCAAAATATGAGTTTTGAGTCCAATGGAGTGGATCACGTGCGTTCGTTGCGAAAAATTTCGATGCAACTTCCTTTAGCGAACTTGTGCGTTAATGGCACCTGTTCGGCCAGTTTTGCATCGACTTTCGTGCAGTAACGAAACGGTCCGAAACACCCCAAAACATGAGTTTTGGGTCCAATGGAGTGGATCAGGTGCGTTCGTTGCAAAAAATTTTGACGCAATTTCGTTTAGCGAACTTGTGCGTTAATGGCGCTAGTTCGGCCAGTTTTGCATCGACTTTCGTGCACTAATGAAACTGCACGGAATGCCCAAAACATGAGTTTTGCGTCCAATGGAACGGATCTGGTGCGTTCGTTGCGAAAAATTTCGACGCAACTTCGTGTAGCGAACTTGTACGTTAATGGCGCTAGTTCGGCCAATTTTGCACTGACTTTCGTGCAGTAACGAAATGTTCCGAAACGCCCCAAAACATGAGTTTTGGGTCCAACAGAGTGGATCGGGCGCGTTTGTCAGGTTTTATCCGGCTGTCTACCGAGGGATATACCCAAGGTGGTAGGTTTTGGGTTGGGATGCGCCGAGATCAGGAACTCGAAGGTGCAGACAACACAAGATTTAGACAGGTTCAGGCCGCAATATGCGTAATGCCCTACGTCCTGTATGATGGTTTGTATTGCCTTGATGTTGATCTGGTGATCTCCTTTCTTGAGGGGGTCCCTGCCCGCCCTTATATATCCGGGGGGACAGGGTTACATGAATCCTAGCCGGATACTAGCTTAGGAATCATACTCAAGTACAACTCGAGTAGTTTCCTTCTGTATCGACTAGTTCTACTCCGCATGCGGGTAGAATACAACATACATAAGGTACAAGACACGCCCTATCCCTTAGCCCAATATGGACTCCTTGATGTACACAGCCCCGTGGCCCCGGGTCTGACAAGCCCCCGAGCTCTTCGTAGCTGAGCACTGCAGGCTCTTCGAGTACTTCTAAAGTAGTCTTCGACTTCTTTCGAAGCTCTGTATTGAAATCCTTCTTCGAGTACTCCTTTGGCTGCATCGAAGCTATGAAGTGCTCATGCCCCGAATTCCTTCTTTTATATGGGGTGCGATGAATAATCGCACTCCATATGGAGTAGCCCCCAAGCCTTAGGTTGAATCGAAGAATCAGGCTGAGGGTCAAATTAGTCTTGAGTCTTCTCTTCTTATTTTTCGAGTACTTTCGAAAAATAAGTAGTCGATGCCACGTGTCTCACAGCCCCTGAGACTTGAATCCAAATCTCTCAAATTTTGGAAAAAAGGATCCCAAGAGTCGTGGCAAAAATGTTCCCTGTTAAGAAAATATAATCCAAGATGATGTAATAGGCAGAAATTAAACTCGAAATTTGAAAAACCTCTTTTTTCGGGACAATTAACCCTGAAAAAATGGTTTAATCAAATAATTGCCCAAAAAAATCCACCAAAAAACCGCTCGTATTCCAAGTATTCCCCTTGTGCGATGCTTCACCTTTCGCACAGTAAACCACTGCCTGACCGCTGGTTATTTAACCCTGCAGTTAGTTAGGGTTTTTTCCGTGCCTTCAGATCTTTCGCCGCCGCCAGAGAAAAAACAAAACCCCAATTAGATCTCCCCTTACTGTCACCCCTCCAACGCCCTGCGTAGTCGAAATCCTTCGAGCCTGCGACCGTAGCCCCGGAGCGTTGTACGAACAACCCGTGGCTTAACAGATTCAAAATGGCGCCGAAGAAAACCAACCAGAAGGACTTGAAAGAAGCGCAAACGGCAACCAGTGAGTGGACAATTAGTAAGTGTTCTCGCCACAATCTCGCAAATCTGGTGTTGGGAGGCCTTCTTCAGGAAAGGGATCTCATCAATTGGCGCCTTTCCTTTCGCGACCCTTTCCCCATGGAGAATGTCGACGAGATCGTCTCTTTTTGTTCTTTTTCTGAACGGGGATTGGCCCTCCCACTTGTTCGTTCTTCCGTGGCCTTCTTTATTTCTACGGGATTGAGCTGCAACACCTCAACCCTAACTCAATTTGCCACATCTCCATTTTCATCCACTTCTGTGAAGCCTTCCTCGGAATTGAGCCCCATTGGGCTCTTTTCCGCTATCTTTTCCGCATGAAGCCGCAGCCCACCTCAAAAGATCCATCTGCGATAGGGGCGCTGGCATCCAGCTTAGGCAACATGCCAGTGAAAAATGCATATCTTATAAATTCCCGTCCAATGTCCCCGGGTGGAAGCAGCAATGGTTCTATATTGCGAACCACGCCCCCCAACTCCCTGCGCGTTCAGGCAGATCTCCCTTTCAGCGCCCCGAGTGGACCCTGGAGCCTGCTCAGGCAAAGATGGACCAGGTGAAGGAGCTGCTAGAGTTGATCACCGCGCACAAGGAGGCGGGGGTAACCGGGGCATCCGTAATGATGTCATTCTTCAAACGCCGAATCCAACCCATCCAACAGCGCCACACATTAGGATTCGAGTACATGGGAATTGAAGACCCATCTCGTATGTGCGCAGTGGAACTCAGAGACGACGCAGCGCTTGTTCACGTCAAGCGAATTCTACTGGATGTGGAAACCGTTCCATACGTTCCAGCAGGATTTTCAGCCCAGAACCGGCCACCATCAGTAAGTAGTCGCCTTCTCGACTTCTTTTTTGATGTTGTGAAGTATAACTAACTGATAAACTTGTCACAGGATCGAACGGCGTTATACCGGAATTACCCGCCGCAACCTGATCTGCCCCGACCATATCACTTGTTGCCCAGCGCCGCGGCCGAAGCAAAAAGAGCAAAGACTGCTGGCAACGAGTCGGCCGAGGGCAGCCGGGCGACCGGGGAGAGGGCGCAAGCAAACAACTCATCCGGATCATCCGTGGAATTATCTGACGACGCACCTCTAATTCCCCAGCGGTGCCGGGAGATGCGGAAACGCAAAGCCAGCACCGCTGACCTCGCCGGGTAAGTGCTTGTCAAACTATAAAGATATTGAGTTGTTCTGCTGAATACTGATAACAACTCTGTTTTGCAGTCCTTCATCTTCTTTGCCCAGCCGCCAGCGCCAAAGGGTAGTCGAAACACCCACAACCCGGAATGATGCACCAGAAGTCAGACCCACAGAGGCTGATGGGGCGGACCCGTCGCCTTCTTCGGCAGATGATGTAACGATCGCCGTGGCAGGCACTGTATCGGGGCAGCTCACGCCCTCGACTGAGGCAGCTCCGCCGCCAGCAGTGAGTTCCGTGGCCATCGCCACGCCAGCGCTGCCAGCCCCCTCGACTTGTATACCTGCACCTCCGGCCGCAAGCGCCATGGTGAAGAGGCCATTGAAACTGGTGTTGAGGAAGCCAACGATAATCCGATCCCAAGTGTAAGTAATGCTCTGGATCCTGCCCTTAGCCATGTATGGTAATCACAGTAATGATGCTTTACTGTTGTCTTGAACAGATCAGCAGCGGCGGTGACGCTGGACGAGCCAGAACTCGAGTTGGCTCCTCCAGCCCCCGAGCCCTCGCTCGAGCAGGCCAACGCACCAGAACCAGCAGAGGGGGCAGATGTGGCCCTGCCTAACTCGCCGCTGCCCGAGCTCCAGCGCGCGGAACTCGAAGCCACTGGCGATGAGCAAGTCGAGGCCGCCGTTACCGTACCCGCCGAGGTTGTAGGTAGATGATCCAGCTGCCTTCTGCCATAATCGTCGCTGTGTTAAACACTTGTCCTTTGCAGAGACCACGCAGCCATCAGTCGTGGAGGGTGCGGGTACTTCTGGCGAAGCAACCGTGCTGCCAACCCCTGTAGGAGAGATCGACGACGCACTCCAAGTGATGCGCCTCCCAAGGGACGACCTAAGCCGCGTGCGGCAAATGATCAAGGCGATCGATAAGTTTGCCTTGGTAAATCTTGACGAAACCATTGGTAGCTGCATGGTCGAGTTGTCTGTCTCTAACGTCCGGAAACGTGCAGGATACAAGCCGGAACACCGATGAGCGGGCTGTGAAGCTGGAAGAGTCCGCCAAGCGAATTGACGAGCTAATGCAGGAGCGGGCCGACTTCGAGCAGACCATCACCGAGCTCCAAGGCCAACTCAAGGAGCAGCGAAAAACCCATCAAGGTACGTTGAGTTTCATTCTCGAAATCGTACCCGTAGTCAATAACTCCATGGTTTGAAACCTGTTTATCACCGCAGAACTTAAAAAACTCTCAAATTATAAAGAGGAGTTGCTTACTGATTTGAAGAACATGCTGAATCGCCGCGTAGCTGAAGTCGAGAGTCTGCGGAAGGTGATGGCCGACACGGAGAAACAGTTCGTCGATTGCCTTTAGCAGATCAAGACTCTAGGCGAGGAGAAGGAGCGGCGCCATAAGGAACTCGATGACTTAAAGGCAGCAGCCCAGGAACTCGTAGAGATGGTGGACCCTCGGGAAGACGGTGCTGAAGATGAGCCACCACTGCTGGATCGACTTCGCGGGGCACCGCAAAAGATCCTCAACTTCGTCACCGAGGCCGCCACAACATACGTGGGTCATGCTTTAGGCCTTGTGAAGTCCTACTGGCCAAAGGCTCGGCTAGAAGTACTCACAGGGGGCACAGCTGCTGATTGTACTGATGAAAACTTTCGCGAGTACTTGCTAGAGGTCCGGCCAGTAGCTGAAAAAATTGTAGAAAACATGGTCCAGGATTGAACCGTTAGTGTTTATGACGTTTGTAATATAAGAAACCACCTTAGTCCTCCTGTGGCCTTATATGAAGTCTGAGAGCCCCGTCTGCTTTGTAGTGGGGACATGCTACCTTTGAGTGCAGCGACTCAGAAGGTAGTCGATATAGCTCTTCACGTGAGCTCATCGGGCAAGCTAGATAAAATCCGACCAAGGGGATCCAACGTGCCCGGAACACGCGGGCTGTGGCGCGACGACTAGGATGCCCGTAGCAAACAGTCGAAAACTACCCTGAGTGCAACGACTTCAGGAGTAGTCGATATAGCCCATCATGTGGACATGGCAAACAAGTTAGATAGAACCCGAGCCAGACAGGCCTAACCAGTTTGAAAAAACACGATTATCATCGCGACGACCCATATGCCTGTAGCAAGTAGTCGATTTGTATAAAACTTGAGCGTGGCCAAAGCCTCCGCATTGTATTCAAGAATTTACATTTCGGGTGATGTGGCACAAAGCCGCCATATTGACCCAGAAAAGAAAAATGTGCCCTTGGTGCGTACAGGAATTGAAAACGAGTCTGCTTAGGCGTAGAACCGTCGCAGGTGTTGGATATTCCATGAATTGGGTACATCCTGGCCGTCGGGGTGTTGTAGTCGATAAGATCCTGGTCTTGTAACCCTCTTGACGATGAAAGGTCCCTCCCATCTTGAATTAAGCTTGTGCAAACCCGACTCATCCTGAACGCGACGAAGGACGAGGTCGCCTATGCTCAACGACCGTTCCTTAATGTTGCGATCATGATATCGCCGGATCCCCTGTAGGTAACGGGCTGACTGAACGAGAGCAGAGCAGCGAGCCTCTTCGATAGAGTCTAGCTCCAGCTGTCGTGCTTCGTCCGTCTCGCCTTCGTTGTACATCTCGATCCTTAGGGATTTCCACATGTTGTCTGCTGGAAGGATCGCCTCGGAGCTGTAGACAAGGAAGAACGGGGTCTGCCCTGTGGCTTTGGATGGTTGGGTCCTGAGCCCCCAGATGACATGTGGCAACTTGTGAATCCACTTCCCGCCTTTCTTGCTATTGGCGTCGTAGAGTCTCTTCTTGAGGCCGTCAATAATGAAGCCGTTTGCTCGCTCGACTTGCCCATTTGCCCTTGGGTACGCCACCGAAACGTACTTGACCTCGAAGGATGAATTTTCACAGAAGTCCCAGAATTGGTTGGCCGTGAAATTTGAACCTAAATCTGTGATGATAGTGTTGGGAAGCCGAAACGATGCAAGATATCAGAGATGAAGTCGGCCACCTTGTCTGGAGTGTGTTTGGCGATCAGTTTGAACTCAATCCACTTGGTGAACTTGTCGATAGCCACCAAAACATGAGTAAAGCCTCCTGGCATCATTGTGAAGGGCCCAATCATGTCGAGGCTCCAGCAAGCGAACGGCCAGGAAGGCGGTATAGCAATGAGGGTGTGGGCCGGGATATGAGTTTGCTTGCCAAAGAACTGGCAGTTCCGACATCTTCGTACCAGATCCTCGGCATCGGACACGGCGGTGGGCCACCAGAAACCAGCTCTGTAAGCTTTGCCGACCAGTGACTTGGACGCTGCATGGTTACCGCACACGCCCTCGTGTATTTCCCGCAATATGTCCAGACCTTCTTCTGTTGTGACGCACTTCATGAGTACTCCAGATCGTGCGCCGCGCCGATAAAGTTTGTCTTCGACTAGGACGAACCCCTTGCTCCGTCGCATGACGCGGGCGGCAGCAGCGCTCTTGGGGTCCATCCTTGCCGGTAATACGAGATCTCGGATGTAGTCGATAAAGGGTCCTCTCCAGTCCTCGCCAACCAGCATAACCTCCCGTTCTGGCTGTACAGAGCCAGTGCCGGTGGAGACCTGTGGTGAAGGGCTGATGGACGGTTGCTTCAACTCTTGTACAAATACCCCTGCTGGGACTTGTGCTCGGGTTGACCCCAGCTTAGACAAGGCATCAGCGGCAACGTTGTGCTCCCACAGCACATGATGAACTTCTAGGCCAGAAAATTTGTTTTCTAGCTTGCGTACCTCCTGTACATAGGCTTTCATAGTCTCCTTGTTGCAGTCCCACTCCTTGTTTACTTGCTGAACGACCAAAAGTGAATCGCCGTAAACAAGTAGCCATTTGATCCCTAGTGATATCGCCAAACGAAGCCCGTGAAGCAAGACTTCATACTCGGCTTCATTGTTGGATACCTCCCAGAGCATTTGGAGAACGTATTTGTGTTGTTCGCCTCTTGGGGAAATGAATAAAACTCCAGCGCCGCCGCCATCGAGCTTGAGAGAACCATCGAAGTACATGGTCCAATGCTCTGGCTTGTCCACTGGATTTGGAACTTGATTTTCCCTCCACTCTGCCATAAAGTCGACTAGAGCTTGGGACTTGATTGCAGTACGTGGTTTGAAGTCGATCGACAAAGCCCCTAGTTCTACTGCCCACTTTGAAATACGACCCGTGGCTCCTGGTTATGTAGGATATCCGCCAGCGGGTAGTCTGTGATCACAGTGATCTGGTACTCTTCGAAGTAGTGGCGTAATTTCCTTGAAGTGATTAGTATGCCGTAGAGAAGCTTCTGGACTGCCGGGTATCGCACCTTAGACTCTGAGAGTACTTCACTGACAAAGTACATGGGCCTCTGCACGCCAAAAGCATGGCCCTCCTCGGAGCGTTCGACGACAATGGCACTGCTGATAACGTGAGTTGTCGCCGCAATATAAAGTAAGAGGATCTCACCCGGCAATGGAGCTGTGAGGATCGGGGGCGACTGTAGGTGTTGCTTGAGGTCCTGCAGGGCCCGTTCGGCTTCCTCTGTCTAGTGAAACTTGTCCTGGTGCTTTAAGAGTCTGAAAAAAGGTAGTCCTCTCTTCCCGAGCCGGGAGATGAATCTGTTAAGAGCTGCCATGCACCCTGTAAGTTTCTGCACATCTTTGATTGTGGCAGGTGCCTCCATATCAGTGATGGCGGTAATCTTTTCAGGGTTGGCCTCGATGCCCCGGTTACTGACTATGAACCCGAGCAATTTGCCCGATGGAACACCGAAAACACACTTGGTCGGATTGAGCTTCCATTGGTACTTCCTTAGGCTGGCGAAAGTTTCCTCCAGATCCGCGATCAGGCCCTCGGGACTTCTGGTCTTCACGACCACATCGTCCACGTAGGCCTCCACGTTCTGGTGTAACTGATCAGTGAAGCACATCTGAATTGCGCTGATAGGTAGCGCCTGCGTTCTTCAACCCGAAGGACATGGTTTTATATGCATAAGTTCCAAAAGGGGTGATAAACGCGGTCTTGATCTGATCTTCTTCCTTGAGTGTGATCTGGTGGTACCCTGAATAACAATCAAGGAAACATAACAGTACGCAACCTGCGGTTGAGTCGACTACCTGATCGATGCGAGAGAGCCCAAAGTGATCCTTCGGGCAATGCTTGTTGAGATCGGTATAATCGACACACATTCTCCATTCTTTATTCTTTTTCAACACAAGAACAGGGTTAGCTAACCACTCTGGGTGGATTACTTCTTTAATGAATCCAGCCACGAGGAGTTTAGCTATTTCCCGTTTGATAGCCTCCCGTTTATCAGGGACAAAATGACGAAGTCGTTGCTTCTTTGGTACAGCTTGTGGATACACATTAAGACTATGCTCGATTAGCTCCTTGGGCACCCTTGGCATATCCGATGGTTTCCATGCGAATATGTTTTGGTTAGCCCGCAGGAAACTGACGAGCGCGAGTTCCTATTTGTCACCCAAGCCCACGCTGATGATGGCTGTCTTGGATGAGTCGCCTTCTTGGAGCTGGATCAACTTGAGAGCCACGTCGCCTGTCGACTTGATGCCTGATTGGCTTGCCTTCTTTGTCAGGATGTCCAGCTCGGCTTGAGAAAGTTGCTGTGCGGCCGCGAGTACTTCTCCGGAAGCATCTGGCACGCGGGAAGTCGATGCATACTGGATGGCCTCTTGATTGCAATCATAGGACTTCTTCAAGTCGCCTCGGAGCGTGAGCACGCCGCTGCGTCCTAGCATCTTGAGAAGTAAATAGACGTAATGCGGCACCGCCATGAACTTAGCGAGTGCCAGCCTCCCCAGTATAGCATGGTAGGAAGATTCGAAGTTGGCCACCTCGAACTTGATGAACTCGGTTTGGTAATTCTCCCTCGTCCCGAAAGTGACTGGGAGAACGACCGTTCAAAGCGGGTGTGCGGCATTGCCAGGGACAATACCGTAAAAAGGAGCCTTGCTCGGAGTAAGCTTATTGGTCAGGTCCAGACCCATCTTCTTCTGCGTACTGGCGAAGATAAGATTAAGTCCGCTCCCACCATCGATAAGAACCCGAGTGAGCTTAACTTCTGCGACCATGGGATCCAGCACCAGTGGAAACTTCCCAGGCTCGAAAAAGCTGGTCCACTGGTCAGCACGGGAAAAAGATATGGGGACCTTCGACCATCCGAGTGGTCATGGTACCACCAGCTCAATGGATAGAATTTCCCGTAGCAGCAACTTCTTTTCCCGCTTAGAGCAAAAATCTTCATCACCACCAAAGATGACATTGACGGTCTTGGAGGCATCCTGGAACTTGGGCGTCTCAGATTTATCTTCTTGATCCTTGTCTTCGGGCTCTTTGCCCGTTGACTTGTTCTTCTTGCCGTTTCCAGGGGAGCCAAAGGTGCGCTTGAGCTGAAAGCAGTCGATCGCTGCGTGTTTGGAGTTGACGCACCATGGGCACTTCTTCTGCAGAAGTTTTTCAAATTGCTCCTGCGTAGTCGACTTCTTGCCCCGCGAAGGACGATCCACAGCCGTGACGAGATCATCTGGCTTGCGTTTTTGGGAAGAACCCGGAAAGTCCCGCTGGCCTTTGTCAGCCCGGTTGTCATTGTTGCGCTTCTGGTTGAGGTCGGTGCGTCTTGGAAACCTCTCGCGCATCTTTTCTTCTTGTTCGGACCAGTCATGCATCATGTCACGTAGTCCTGCAACCGTCTTCGGCCTGTTACGCCCAAAATCATGATATATACCTGGGTCTGTTAGGCCGTTGTAGAAGCAATCGATGATGTCCTCCTCCGAGATGTTGGTGATGGTGGCCCGCACATCGAAGAAACAGCGGGTGTAGGATCGGAGGAGTTCATTACGCTCCTGCTTGCACTGGGCGAGGTCGTGCCGGGTTCCTGCTCAGGTTATCGCCCCCTGGAAATTGTCGATGAAAACCTTCTTGAGGCCTTCCCAGGAGTCGATGGAGTCGTTGGGGACGCTTTCCAGCCAGGTCAGCGTTGCAGGCTCCAAAGCCATCGGAAAGTAGACGACTTTGGTAGTGTTGGAGCCACTAGCCACCTCAATGGCAGTGGAGTAATAGCGGAGCCATTGTTGGGGGGCCTGCTTACCGTCATACTTGGTAATACCGATCGGCTTGAAACCCTCCGGGTACTTGTAGCTGTTGAATCTCGCAGTGAATGCAGGAAAACGATCGCTGCAGTCAGCATCGTCCCGCTCGGCTACCTCGCGTTCCTGTCGCCTTGAGTCGAGGACTGACCGGATGTCGCGCCCCTCATTGATCTTCTGGCGAAGGTCCGGTTGTTGGCGTGGGCGGTTGGGCTGCCCCGGGTTGTTCGCCGGAGGTGCTGCCGCCTCCCTCCGGTGGCCTGACTCCCACCTGCACCATCATTGTTATTGCTGCGTTGGAGTCGCGGGCGATCGCCTGTTGTTCGACTTGGGGCCTGGCTCCGGCTGTCTCCAACGCGCTCGTCCCCGACGAGTGATGCCGGGGCCTGCTGGTCCAGCTGGACCCATGCCCGTTGGGCGTAACGGAGCGCTTGTCGAATGTTGGGATCATTACTTTGCTCGAGTAGCGCTGTTACCCGAGCGATGTTGGCCACAGGAGTCCTGAAGCCTCGTTCATCTGCAGCAGCGAATTCAGCGTCGAGTTCGCGCTGTGCAGAACGTATGCGCTCGTTGGCCCACCTTCTACGAACCGCACGAGCTCTATTCCTGGCACGCCGCACATCGCGTTCGGTGTCGTTCTCTTCGACAGCATCAGCAGTGTCTTTGTCTTCTGATATCCCATCAAGCGCGCCGATGGGGATGAGGGCATCATCGTCCCCCTCCTCTGCCATCAGCACCTGGCGGGTTGCGAGTTCTTCAGAGGGGGCTTCGACTAGTTCAGTCGAGCCCTCGATGATGGTAGCCAACGCCCTGCCCTCCCGAAAAGGCAGAGGTTCAAGGTGGGCTACCAAGCGGTCTTCATGCCCGAGTAAATCAGACAGATCCATCCCCTTCCAATGAATGATTCGTCCTTCGGAGGTGGTGGTGATCATCAGCCCGCAAGTGGCCAGGTGATCCTTAGCCCCCCGACATGCGGTGGCGTCGGAACCCCCAGCCTGGAGAAGAGAGTCCAAGTCCTTCTCCAACGCGGAGAAAGGAACAGTAGTGACAGACTCTGCCTCAGTTTCCCTAGCAGAATCAAAAAATGGCAACTCGTTGAGATTATCGATGAAATTGTCGAGCCTTTCGGTGAGTGTTTTTAGCTTGATGGTGTCATCGACGATGTGCCGACGGAATCCGCCTGCGCCGTTGGTGATGCAGACCCATGAGCCAAAAACAAAAGTTGTGCCCTTAGGGAGCATGGGACTGGGGAACTTGAAAAAAGCCATCGAGTTCTCTAGGGGATCTCTGATGCGCTCCCCTACCTGGCGCGCCAGCTGTCGGGTTTTATCCGGCTGCCCACCGAGGGATATACCCAAGGTGGTAGGTTTTGGGTTGGGATGCGCCAAGATCAGGAACTCGAGGGTGCAGACAACACAAGATTTAGACAGGTTCAGGCCGCAATATGCGTAATGCCCTACGTCCTGTATGATGGTTTGTATTGCCTTGATGTTGATCTGGTGATCTCCTTTTTTGAGGGGGTCCCTACCCGCCCTTATATATCCGGGGGGATAGGGTTACATGAATCCTAGCCGGATACTAGCTTAGGAATCATACTCAAGTACAACTCGAGTTGTTTCCTTCTGTATCGACTAGTTCTACTCTGCATGCGGGTAGAATACAACATAAATAAGGTACAGGACACGCCCTATCCCATAGCCCAATATGGACTTCTTGATGTACACAGCCCCATGGCCCCGGGTCTGACAGCGTTCGTTGCGAAAAGTTCTAAGGCGACTTTGTTTATCGAACTTGTGCGTTAATGGCACCAGTTTTGCATCGACTTTCGTGCAGTAATGAAACGTAACGAATCGCCCCAAAACATGAGTTTTGGGTCCAATTGACTAGATCAGGTGCCTTCGTTGTGAAAAATTTTGACACAACTTCGTTTAGCGAACTTGGGCGTTAATGGTGCTAGTTCGGCCAGTTTTGCATCGACTTTCGGGCAGTAACAAAACGGTCCGAACGGCCCAAAAGATGAGTTTTGGATCCAATGTAGTGGATCGGGTGCGTTCGTTGCGAAAAATTCTGACCCGACTTTGTTTAGCGAACTTGTGTGTTAATGGCACCAGTTCGGCCGGTTTTGCATTAATTTCGTGTCGTAACGAAACATTCCGAAACACCCCAAAACATTAGTTTCGGCTCGAATGGAGTGGATCAGGTGCGTTTGTTGCGAAAAAATTCGACACAACTTCGTTTAGCGAATTTGTGCATTTGAGCGCTAGTTCGGCAAGTTTTGCATCAACATTCGTGCCATAACGAAACGGTCCGGAACACCCCAAAATATGAGTTTTGGGTCTAATGGATTGGATCGGGTGCGTTCGTCGTGAAAAATTCGGACGCGACTTTGTTTAGCGAACTTGTGCGTTAATGGGACCAGTTCGGCCAGTTTAGCATCGACTTTCGTGCAGTAACGAAACGGTCCGAAACGCAACAAAATATGAGTTTTGGGTCCAATGGAGTGGATCACGTGCGTTCGTTGTGAAAAATTTTGATGTAACTTCGTTTAGCGAACTTGTGTGTTAATGGCACCAGTTCGACTAGTTTTGCATTGACTTTCGTGCAGTAACAAAACGTTGCCAGACGCCCCAAAACATGAGTTTTGGGTCCAATGGAATGGATCAGGTGCGTTCGTTGCAAAAAATTTTGACGCAACTTCGTTTAGCGAACTTGTGCGTTAATGGCGATAGTTCGGCTAATTTTGCATCAACTTTCGTGCAGTAACAAAACGGTCCGGAACACCCCAAAACATGAGTTTTTGGAGTAATGGATTAGATCGGGTGCGTTCATTGCGAAAATTTCTGATGCGACTTTGTTTAGCGAACTTGTGCGTTAATGCCACAAGTTCGGCCAGTTTTGCATCGACTTTCGAGCAGTAACGAAACGGTCAGAAATGCCACCAAACATAAGCTTTGTGTCCAATGGAGTGGATCGGGTGCGTTCGTTGAGAAAAATTTCAACGCAACTTCGTTTAGTGAATTTGTGCGTATATGGTGCTAGTTCGGCAAGTTTTCCATCGACTTTCGTGCACTAACGAAATGGTCTGGAACGCCCCAAAACATGAGTTTCGGGTCTAATGGATTGGATAGGGTGTGTTCGTCGTGAAAAATTCGGACGAGACTTTGTTGAGTGAACTTTTGCGTTAATGGCACCCGTTCGGCCAATTTTGCGTCAACTTTCGTGCAGTAAGGAAACAGTCCGGAATGCCTCAAAATATGAGTTTTTGGTCAAATGCAGTGGATCAGGTGCATTCATTGTGAAAAATACCAATGCAACTTTGGTTCTGGGCTTCTGTTAGTTCCTTGACGTCGGGGGTTGAGTCTTCAGAAAACTCTTGGTCTTGCCCTAAGACCAACTCGTAATCACCGTCGTCGAGCGTCGTAGATTCTATATGATATGCAACAATTTAAGTAAGACAAGATTTGAATTTAAGATTTTATGTTACAACAAAGTTGCAATTCAACCAAGTCAACACACAAAAGTTCATGAAATAAAAAAAAAGTTTAGGTTTGAATTATCATTTATAAAGGAGTTATGAGGATATCACTGAATTTATTGCAAATAGGAACCAGAACATTTGAATTTGAATTTGAATTCTAAATTTAAATTCAAACTTTAAGTAAAAAGGATCATAAAGTTTTGGAAATTTAATTATACACTAATCATTAACACACTAGAGGTTGATACAAAGATCTTAACTAATTAGGTTTAAAGAACATGCTTAACCAACCTTAAAACATTTCAAATTTGAATTGTCCAAACTCAAAAGAACTTATATTACCAAACAAAGTTAAGTGTAAAACTTCAATATAAGATCACATAAGACTCAAAGCAATTACATACCAAAAATCATAAGTAACAAAGTTAAGGTGTAGAAGTTACACACAAAATACCTCTCAACTTTAGATTTGAAAAAGACATAAAAGCATTTAGTTTCACAATAAACTCTATTAACAAAAGTCATAGGGTTTGAAATCTAGTTTTCAATGAAACAAGTTTTGCAATTTTTGGATTTTTCTACAATTTATACCAAATTAAACATGTTTCAGCCCTTGGAAAACAATCTAGTTACACCTATTTGCAGAAAACCCCTTAGAATACTTCTTTTCTTAACAGATCCACCCCTCCCTATCGGTTCTCTTCTTACAGGTGGGGCTGCCTCTACTTCTTCTCCCCCCCCCCTCCTTCTGCTCACGGCCACAGGCCGAACGCCGAGGCAGGCGCAGCGGCCTGCCCCCGCCGGCGACCTTGCCCAGGACAGAGTCCGGCTACATGGCATCCTTGCGCGCAGACCCACACAAGGCATCTTTACTTCCACCCCCCCTTAATCCCCCCCCTGCTGACCCGGAACGCCACGGCCGGCGGCGAGACAAGGCTCAGCCATGGTGGCCGGCGACGCCAGTACCACGGGTCCCCCCATTGGACGGCTAGGGAGCATCACCAACTCTCCATGAACAAGCCTCAACCTCAGCCACGCCTCGAAACGGCCGGAGCTCACGGCTCGACGGTGGCGCCCCATGGCCGCAGCTCGGCCATGGTGGCAGCGCGCGTTCCGGCCGTTCCAAACATGGAACAAGCGCTACACCAACTCGACTACGATCTACACTTCGCCCTCATCCCCCTAGGCTACCCAGAACGGACCCACGGGGTCGGGAGAAGGCTGCCCACCGGAGCCGGTCGGCGGCGGCGCTCGGAACCGAAGCGAAACGCCAAAATCCGGTGAGGGTAGAAGCGAGGTCGGCTTGGGAAGTGAAGGGATGGTTGGTAGATGGCGTCACACAACTCTGGGCACAAGTAATTGAAGAGGGGATGAAGGGTGGCGACGGGAGCTCGTCAGAGGTGCGTGGCGGTCATGCGGGGGTGTCTGCCAACGTGGAGAGACGAGGGATGGCCAGCGAAGGTGATGTAGGCATCGGGAGGAAGGGCCGGGCGACGCGTGGAGAAGGCGAGCAGGAGGTGGAGGGCGGCGCTCTGCACGGCGGCGGCCGGGGAAGGCACTACACCGGCGGCAGAAACAGAGCTGGGGAGCAGGAGGGCTCAGAGGAATGAGATGAGAGGGGAAAACGTCTAAGGGTTCATATGTAAAACTAAAAAGATCTAAGGGCCTCTCTGTAAAGCAAAAAATCCCCGCTGATTTAAAGCTCAAATGAAAAAGTGCCCAAAATCAAAGTTGTAGAGTTTTTCAAACTCTACAAAAATGCTTTAGGGCTCAAATTCAAAAGCTCCAAGTTTGCAGCTTTACAAGATAGGTTTTGAATAAAAGTGAAATTTGAATTACCTTGGTCCTTACAAAGGTGAATTTGATCAAATTTTGAACACATTTGCAAAAATTTATGGAAGGTCATGATGACTTGCATTCTTACATATTAGTCCTCAAGTAAACATAAAAGTTACTTTTATACATTACTTACTTTACATAAAAGCCCTATAGTTTTTGTTTTAACTACACATAAGTCCCTATCTTTACACCACAAACCCATTGTTCTTAAGATTTAACCTCCCTTTCACACTTTCCTTCCTATAAAGATGCAAATTTAGCACTGCTATTATTTTCCTCCTAGGTTCTAGTGCTACCTTCTATTTAACCCAAATAACACTTAAGAGCCTATATTTTATAGAAATTACAGATATACCCCTAGCCTTTTGTACTATCCCATATATCATAGCAAGCATACTTACATCATACTAAAACCTAGTATCCATGTTCTCTAATTACCTGAATGTTACAGCCTTCCCCCCTAAAAAGAATCTCATCTCGAGATTCTAGGACAGAAGAAGTTGAATGATCAATGTCGGAGATTGGCTTGGAAGAAGTCCGGGAAATTATGCTGAAGATAAGACTCAGTTTCCCATGTTGCTTCTTCTTCTGTGTGATGGTTCCATTGAATCTTGTACATCCTAATGGTTTCCCTTCTAGTACCTCTTTCTTTGGTGTCTAGCACTCTGATTGGATGTTCTGTATAGGTTAGGTCGGTTTCGATTTCGATAGCCTGAGGATCGATAATTTCAGTAGGAACCTTGACACATTTCCTCAGTTGAGATACATGAAAGATGTTATGGATGGCCGTTAGCTGAGAAGGAAGGTGAAGACGGTAAGCTACAGGTCCACAATTTTCAAGGATTTCAAAGGGTCCGATGTATCGAGGGGCAAGTTTTCCTTTTACGCCGAACCTTTGAATACCTCGAACAGGAGATACTCGAAGATATACGAAGTCTCCGACTTGAAACTGTAATGGTTTTCTTCGTATATCAGCGTAGCTTTTCTGACGAGATTGAGCTACCTTCAGATTTGTCTGTATAATTCTTACTTTCTCTTCTGCTTCATTGACAAGGTCTGGTCCAAAGATTCTACGCTCGCCGGTTTGTGACCAACTCAAAGGAGTTCTGCAACGGCGACCGTACAATGCTTCAAATGGGGCCATCTTGAGACTGGTCTGATAGCTGTTATTGTATGAGAATTCTGCTAGTGGTAGGTATTTATCCCAATGCTTATCATATTGGAGGGCACAAGCTCTGAGCATATCCTCTAAGATCTGATTTACTCTTTCAGTCTGCCCATCTGTCTGAGGGTGATACGCGGAGCTTCGAGTTAACTTAGTTCCAAGAGCATCTCAGCATACCTTTTGGCCAGATACGTAGTATGCACGGGAAGAAAGTGTGCAGTTTTGGTTAATCGATCCACGATTACCCAAATAGAGTCATGTCTCAGAGAAGTATTAGGCAGGCCAACAATAAAATCCATACTGATATCTTCCCATTTCCAAAAAGGAATAGGTAGAGGTTGAAGAACACCAGCAGTTTTCAGATGACTGGCTTTGACTCTTTGGTAGATATCACACTCTGAGACATATTTGGCGATTTCACGTTTCATACGAGTCCACCAAAAGTTCTGTTTCAGATCCTGGTACATCTTTGTACTGCCAGGGTGTATAAAAAGTTTGGATAGGTGGGCTTCGTCCATTATCTGTTTATGGAGTTTATGATCCTTAGGTACAACAATACGTTCGTTGAACCATAAAACTCCTTCGGGATCCACTCGGAAACATTTATATTTCTTTTCCCCTTGTGTCATCTCTTGCTTAATGATTCTAACTCCTTTACTGCGCTGCTGGGCTAGAACAATGTCATCTCTAAGTGTAGCTTCAGCTGTGAGATGGTTCAAATCTCCTTGGGGCACGATTTCTAGATTAAGCTTTCTCATTTCCCAGCAAAGGGTCTCGTTGAAAGTGTTAACAGATAAGCAAGAACAATGTGCTTTGCGACTAAGCGCATCTGCAACGACATTGGTCTTGCCTGGATGATAGTGTACTTCTAGATCATAGTCCTTGATCAGTTCTAGCCAGCGTCTTTGCCTCATATTCAAATCTGCTTGTGTAAAGATATATTTGAGGCTTTTGTGGTCGGTATATATATGACACTTTGCACCCATTAGATGATGTCTCCAAATTTTTAAGGCATGGATGACAGCTGCTAGTTCAAGGTCATGAGTAGGATAGTTTTGTTCATGAACTCTGAGTGCCCGTGATGCATATGCAATCACTCAGTGGTCTTGCATAAGTACACAACCAAGCCCAGTTCCGGATGCATCAAAATAGATGTCGAAGGGTTTTGATACATCTGGTTGAGCCAAGACTGGAGCAGTAGTACGATGATCTTTGAGAACGTGGAATGCATCATCGCATTTTTGATCCCAAGAGAATTTAACACCTTTCTTCAGTAGTTCGGTCATAGGTTTGGCTATTCTAGAGAAATCCGGGATGAACTGACGATAATAGCCTGCTAGACCAAGAAAACTACGGATCTGATGGACTGAGGTTGGAGGTTTCCAATCCATCACTTCTTGTACCTTGCTAGGATCAACGGATATACCGTCACCAGAGATGGTATGGCCCAAAAATTTTACTGTATCCAGCCAAAACTCGCACTTGGAGTTTTAGAGTAGATTAGGATGTCATCAATGAAGACTACAACAAATTTGTCGAGTTTTGTATGAAGACAGAATTCATGAGATACATGAAATAGGCTGGAGCATTAGTGAGACCAAACGACATGACTAGATACTCGTATAGACCATATCGAGTGGAGAAAGCTGTTTTTGGAACATCACTGGGCCGAATCTTAATTTGATGATAGCCGGAACGAAGATCAATCTTAGAGAATACCTTAGCTCCGGCTAATTGATCAAAAAGAATGTCAATGCAGGGTAGGGGATATTTGTTTTTGATAGTTACCGCATTGAGAGGACGATAGTCCACACATAGCCTTAGGCTATTGTCTTTCTTTTTCACAAACAGGGCTGGACAACCCCATGGTGATGCACTTGGATGAATAAAACCTTTGTCTAAGAGATCTTGGAGTTGGATTTTTAACTCAGCCAACTCATTAGGAGGCATGCGATAGGATTTCTTAGAGATAGGGGCTGTGCCAGGTTGGAGTTCTATGATGAACTCAATATCTCTATCCGGGGGCATTCTAGGTAAATCATCCGGAAAGACATCTGGATATTCACAGATGATTGGAATATCCTTTAGCTTGATCCTAGATGCAGCATAGGTGCAAGAGTTGAAGTATTTTGGTTGTGGAAGATAAAGAATGGTAGGCTCGTTTTCTGGCGAATTTATCTCCACGGTTCGAGAAGAGATATCTAAAGACACATGGTGTTGGGTCATCCAATTCATTCCTAAAAGAACATCCATTCCTTTTAGGTCTAGTAATAGTAAATCTATCTTCATCAAATTGTTACCCATTTGAATTGGTACACTTCTACAAACTTGGTTTGAGGAGATGCTACCACCAGGAGTTGTTATCATATATACCCCATTAACAGGATAAACATCCAGACCTAATTTAGTTCCAAGCTTTGCACTGACAAAGTTATGCGTGGCACCGGTATCAAAAAGAACAATAACGGGGTGATGGTTGATAGAAAATGTACCCGTCATTATCGGTGTTCCTTCGGGAAGCTCGGAGAGTGTGGTGAGGTTCACCCTTCCTTGGTGGATCTGGACCACTTGCCTCTTGCCCTTACCCTTGTTGATTGGACTGGATGTCTGCCCTTGGAAAGATTTCCTAGGTTGAGGGCAGTCCTTGATGAAGTGGGACGGGCTTCCTCAATTGAAACAACGATAGTTGCTGTTCCCTGGAGTGGCTGGCGGAAAGCTCGGCCGCAGACCTTGTCATGGTTGCTGTTGAATTTGTGGCGGCGGTGGTCGGTTGAATTGTGCCTGTTGGGGAGGTCGGGTTACCCATCTGCCAGGCAAATTGCCTCGAGGCGGGGCTCGAGGGGCGTTACTCGGAACCAAACGATACCTGGACGGTTGCGCAGTTGCAGGTCCTGTGGGTATCTTCCGTTTCTTTTCTGCTCTGTGGGCTGAGATACAATCTTCCTGAGTAATGGCCATGTTGACTAGTTCATTGAAGTTATCGGCCTTCGCCAAATTCAGCCATTCTTTAAGTTTGGTGTTCAGGCCTTGGCGAAAGCGATCACGTTTGCGGGCATCAGTGTCCGCATGAGATCCTGCATACTGGCACAAGTGATTGAAGACTTGTGCATACTGCGTAACGATGCGGGTACCTTGGGTCAAATTCAAAAATTCATTGAGCTTTCGCTCAATGAGTCCTTCCGGTATGTGATGTACTCGAAACGCAGTCCGAAACTCATCCCAGGTGACGACATTATCGGCAGGTTGCATAGCATGAAACTGATCCCACCATAAACGGGCAGTGCCTCGGAGTTGCTGGGCTGCAAAGAGCACCTTATTCTCATCTGAACATGGAGCTGATAATAAGGCGAACTTGGACTCGATGGTGCGAAGCCAGGCGTCAGCGTCGAGAGGTTCATCCGCCTTATAGAACAGTGGAGGCTGAGTACTGAGGAAATCTTGATAACTGGCTGATGGAGGTTCGTCTCGGGCTCGGTGTTGCTGATGAAAGTGGCCCATCTAAGCTTGTACCAGTTGATTAAGAAGCTCTGTTTGCCGGGCCATAACCTCGGCCAGATTTGGAGGTGGCGGTGGCGGTTGCTGGGAACCACTGGGCCGATCTGCCCGGAATCCTTCCGGGGTTCCGCGAGTAGCTCCAACCATCTGAAATAAAGGAGACATCCATTTCCAACCATATTCTTACTCCAATTTCAGATAATATGCAATTACTAATGGAAATGTAATTCATATATGCCATTCCTTCCACTCAGAACAGATGTAAGGACATTGAGCAGGATAACAAAACACAAGATTTAGATTGCTATATAAACACTAGTGATCCTTACATCTTACATCAACGCACTCAAACCACTACCAACCTTTGCCTAAAAGCATAGGCCACATATACAACAAGTGGCTCTACATCTAGATAGACTACACACAGCCTATGTCACATCTTTTTACACCAGTTACAACTAAACTATCACTCACTGAACCACAACTAAAAGTCATCAAAGTTGCCTACTGATGACTGACTACCCGAGGAAGAATGATGGGGACTGATGACAGGATCTCCGTGCTTAGAATCAATCTCGGAGACTCCCTCAATTTCCTCAGGGTCTTCTTCTTCTGCTTCAGGTGCCGGTACTGCAGGAGGTACAGGCTGCTGTTGAAGCTCATTTATGTGTGCATTAGCATCATCAACTTCAAGGATGAGATCATGAATCTGCTCTTGAAGAAATTCAATGATTGTGTTGCGTTGAGTGATCATCGCATCACTTTCATTGATTTGATCTTCCCTGTGATGAATAGTCTCATTTTGGGTAGCTATGATTCCATCTTTCTCAATCACCAAAGCTCGAAGTTGATCTACTTGGGTGATATGTCTATTAGCTTCCCTATAGAGACTTCGCGCAGCATTAACCAATTGGCCCATCTCACGACGCAGTAACGATTGGTAATGATACTGCACATTCATAAAGCGCATCGTCCCTCGAAGTGCTTCTTCCAATGAACCTTCCAATCTGTGACTCTCAGGAATTACCTTGAGATTCCACTCTGACTCATTAGGATCTATTGTAGCAAATAAACCAATGGGTTGGCCTGCGACTTCCCCAGGATGTTGATTACAGAAGGCATAAATAGCTTCTAGTGCTGCCCCTTCAATGGTATCCACAATCCGATAACCCATTACTTCAATGTCAATGGGTTGCCATTGAGAACAATGCGGGTGTTGAGGGATAATCATTTTCACTTGGGCTCGATAAACACCCTCTTCCTGATATTCCATTGCATCGTACTGTGGAGGGTCGGTATAGCCAAACGACCTTAGAGATTCCCAAAGCAAACGAGGAAAACCCTCCTAGTGCAGGGCATTTGTATGGAGATGCCCCGCCGGATCCCAAAAGATGTTAGGAGGGGCTGCTATCTGCAACAGAAATGCAAATGGTGAGACCTTTTACCTTGCTTGAGAGAGTACAAGATAAATAGAACGAGATAATCAATTCTGATAACAGCAAGGAACTGAAAATCAGATGGAAACCTAAGGTACTTTAAGATACCCCACTTATAACTACCATCAGAACTCTATCAGCCTATTCCAAAGACAACAACATACCATTCATCCTTAGTAGTATTAAACTTACATTACATTCTTTTGGTTACTTAACAAATTATGCATGCACGTACTATTCGTCCTCACAACCAAAACAATTGCCGAACATGTTCGGACTTACGTGGTTAATTCCGGTGGCATACCCATACGTCTCTCACTATATAACTAATCGATAAATCCTACTCGTCCTAACTTCTTAATCATGGTTAGTATACCTGCAGAAGAACACATATATATATGTATATCATGAACCTTTCATGGCAGCACGACATGAAAGCGTCCCCAAACAGTACTGTCCACTATAGAAACAGCATCTGTAAAATTACCGCCGTACAGACAACGTTAGCATACGTTATCGAAACAACGTATTCACGGGGTACCGCAAAATGCGGGGGTATGAACAGCGATCGCCATACCCTGCGCCAAACCATATACTCCCAATATGATCAACCTAAGTTGATATATTGGCAGCATCTCAAGTAAGCCACTGCTTGAGAAACAGCGTTCGGTTCGCATCACCGACGGGAAGGCTAACTCCCTAGTTAGCTGAGGATCCTTACCTTCTTACGTCATGATCGTAGGTGTCGTAACAAAATGTAAAGTTGAATTGTACATGAATTTAAATTTTGACAGAAAGTAGTGCTGCAAGTCAGAATTATCCATATATAGATACTAATAGCCACCTGATATTTCCCATATAAGTCCCTAGGGCTTTACGTGCTAGGCATTAACCTTAACGGATCCAACGTACTTTGTAAACTCATTTGTTGATCAATTTTATCCTGAAAACACTTTTTAAGAGCTTCTCCAGATGTAAAAGTAAACCTACAGCTCTGATACCAGCTGTGGCAGAACCGCCTGAATTATTCTGGCTCAAGTGCGTTAATAATCGCTATGCAGCTGTCATTAATTCAATGCACTTCAAACGGAACAATCCATTGGTCTGTCGAGTCTCCGACCGATACAACCACGGTTCAACAGGATCAAAGTAGGTTTACCTCGCACGAAGGGGAGTTTACAATCACAGACCAGCTCATCAACTTTTCATTTACAGATATTCAAACATTATTACAAACCAGGTTCAAACTTAAGTAGACTTATACAAACCGAGTTTAAACTGACAAGCAGAACGGCTTGTCCAAACTCACAGCGGAAAGAAAAGATTACGCGACTACACACATCGCGAAAGTGGACACCATGCTCAGCCCAAGCCTGGTGTCACTCCGGAGGGTCACTGCCGGCCGGGGACGGGTCCCACTCCACGGACCAGCCAAAAGGTACAGAAGTTGGCCATGCAGGGCTGTCCATGGAATTCTTGAAGGTTAAACCTGCAATGATACTAGCAAGACTGAGTATGCTAATACTCAGCAAGGCTTACCCGAGATTGGGTATACTTTAGCCCAAAACTAGACCCATGAAGGCATTGTAAGGTTCTGGGTTTAATTTTCAGCTAAAAGGCAACAAAGAGTATAATCTACTTTCAAGTTTTAACTTTCAGATTCTAGCTGGATTAGCCATTCTAGGTAAGCACCTATACTAAACAAGCAGGATAGAGATTATCATCCATCAAGTTTATTCCATCAATGGTTACATTTTTTACTCGATGTGGTAAAAGGAATAAGCAGTCTCAATCCTCGTGAGAGGCGGACGATTCTGAATCGAATTTAACCTTGCAAGATAAACCTAACACACACGCTTGGAATACCAACAGGTCGTTCCGAAGCAACCGTTTCCCTCATATTTCGGGTTATGGATCAGGGCCACCACAAGCGACTGCAGGACCGTACGCACATCAATTGTGCAAGATATACGTCTGTAGCGCGACTACAAAACCCGTATTCCTGTCTGCCATGCAGAACGTACTCCCACACGTCGGTGCATGTAAACATAAAATAAAAGTCGAGTGGTGGAGACATGTCCATTTGCCGGGCCATTCGGGTACTAGGCTTACCGCTTACCATATTTCGCGGCATGTGGCTAGTACTTTCAAACGCTTAGCCACCACTACCACACATTTCGACCTTAAAACTTTTATCAAAACAGACAGGGTAATCTTCAGGTCATGATACAGCACATGACCCTGTCCATCATCCTTATAGTGATTGCAGAATAGTAAACATGCAACTCCTATGTCGCGCGAGTGACAGGAAATCACTCGACTTTTATTGGTCCTATTAAGCAGAGCATCGATGCGATGAGGACTCAGGTACAATACATTGGATCCCTAAGATTTTATGCAACTAAGGTTTCATTTCAACTCCTAGACGTAATGCAAGATATATAATATAATAATGGAATTGTAATAAATTGAATTACTGGGGTATGCATTGGGGCTTGCCTTCTTGAGCGGGGTTGGGGGCAGGAGTGTCCGGGGCTTCTGAACTTTGGTTCGGGGCTTCTGTTAGTTCCTTGACGTCGGGGGTTGAGTCTTCAGAAAACTCTTGGTCTTGCTCTAAGACCAACTCGTAATCACCGTCATCGAGCGTCGTAGATTCTATATGATATGCAACAATTTAAGTAAGACAAGATTTGAATTTAAGATTTTATGTTACAACAAAGTTGCAATTGAACCAAGTCAACACACAAAAGTTCATGAAATAAAAAAAAGTTTAGGTTTGAATTATCATTTATAAAGGAGTTATGAGGATATCACTGAATTTATTGCAAACAGGAACCAGAACATTTGAATTTGAATTTGAATTCTAAATTTAAATTCAAACTTTAAGTAAAAAGGATCATAAAGTTTTGGAAATTTAATTATACACTAATCATTAACACACTAGAGGTTGATACAAAGATCTTAACTAATTAGGTTTAAAGAACATGCTTAACCAACCTTAAAACATTTCAAA